>NW_024070207.1:125516705-125573569 GCF_014754425.2 Oryx dammah
CTAGACTTAACCTCAGATCGACGTCATCTCTGAGCGACGGCTCACTCATTCAGCTTCCTCTTTCTAGACTTCTGTCCTCAGTACGTCTCTTCGTCCGTCTAAATTCTACCTTTATTTCCAGGCCTGAATCCCATGCCTCGGCGATTGAGATTTTAACCGTGAACTCTCATTTGGAACATCACCAGTCATTGTCATCACTTGTTACTTAGTGTTTCTGTTCTGTCCCGTCCTGTCTAGTGAATCCCTGAAAAAGGAGCCACGGCCTTTACGTTCCATCGCTGGCTTCATGGTACGATGAGTAGTGGGGGTTTTGAGTCATGAATGACCACTTCGTTGTTCTTGTTCAGTTTTTGCTCAATCGTGTATGTATGACTTTTTGCGACCCCCATGGACTGCAGCACACCAGGCTTCCTTGTCCTTCACCACATTCCGGAGTTTGCTCAAACTCATGTCCTTCTAGTCGGGGATGCCATCCAACCATCTCATCCTCTGTCATCCCCTTCTCCTGTCCTCAATCTTTCCCAGCATCAGGGTCTTTTCTAATGGGTCAGCTCTTTGCATCGGGTGGCCAAAGGATTGGAGCTTCAGCTTCAGTGTCAGTCCTTCCAATGAATATTCACAGTTAATTTCCTTGAAGATGGACTAATTTGTCTCCTTACTGTCTCAAGAGTCTTTCCCAGCACAATTAGAGAGCATCAGTTCTTCGGTGCTCCTCCGTCTTTATAAAGGTCCAACTCTCACATCTGTATATGACTACTGGAAAAATCATAGCTTGAACTCTACAGACCTTTGCTGGCAAAGTGACGTCTCTGCTTTTTAATATGCTGGGTTTGTCATGGCGTTCCTTTCAAGGAGCAAGCGTCTTTTAATTTCATGGCTGCAGTCACCATCTGCAGTGATTTTGGAGCCCAAGAAAATAAAGCCTGTCACCGTTTCTACCGTTTCGCCATCTATTTGCCATGAAGTGATGGGACTGGATGCCATGATCTTCGTTTTTAGAATGTTGAGTTTTAAGCCAGCTTTTTCATTCTCCTCTTTCACTTTCATCAGCAGGCTCTTTCACAGATTTGTCTAATTTCTCTGCTGTTCTCAGGGTCTTTCTTCCTAATGAGCTACATACTGTGCTTGCCTCTTGGAAATATTTGCCTGTTGTTGAAACCCCCCACTTATTTGTCTTTTAGCTTTTTAATCTGTTTACCTGTGGGGCATTTTGCTAATGAATTAATTCCTAACCATTTGAGCATAAAGAAAAACACAATTCCATGCCTCTGCTTTCTTAACCTCAGCCCAGTTTTGTAAATGACTATAAACAGGGAAGCTTCATCTTGCAGCTCAAGTATCTTTCATCTGATTAAATACCTTGGCACTTATATTCACCTTGTATGGACACAGACTGGGACTTTATGAACTTAAATTTACTTTGAGAGAATCTCTTATTGAAATGCACGTTTCATGGGTAGAAACAGGTTGTCATCAAAGGAACAAAAAGAACATTGGCTGAGTGCTGTCCATAAAGATGTACAATCTGAAACATATCATTTTATACCCTCTAGTAGATATATTTTTTAAAAGTATAAAGAGATGAAATTAATTTAAATAATATGTTTTCCTTAGCGCAATATCCAAAACATTATCATTTCTATATCTAATCATGAAAGCATTAAGATATTTTACATTCTTCTTTCATGCTAAGTCTTTGAAATGTAGAGTGTATTTTTTACTTATAGGGCCTCTCAATTTGGACTTGCCACATTTGAGAAGCTCATTAGCTCCATGTGCTTACCAGTGACCAGTGAAGTCTCTCAGTCGTGTCCAACTCTTTGCGATCCCATGGACTGTAGCTTACGAGGCTCTTCCACCCATGGGATTTTCCAGGCAAGAGTACTGGAGTGGGTTGCCATTTTCTTTCTCCAGGGGATCTTCCTGCCTAGTGGCTGCCATATTGGGCAGTTGTAGGAATTACCTCTGTGAACTTTCTCTAGGACAGGGCTTCTCATTCTTGGCACTATTGACATTGTGAGCTGGATAATCCTGTATTGTGTAGTGGGAGGGAGGGCTGTCTTCTGTACCATCGGATATTTATGGCAAATCCACTCCAGTATTCTTGCCTGGGAAAACCCATGGACAGTGATCCATGGGGGTCTCAGAGACTCAGACAAGACTGAGCAATTAAGTACACACATGCGCTGGCCTTTGCCTACTAGATGCCAGTATCACTGCCCTTCTAGGATGCCAGCACTGAAAACTTCTTCCAGACACCATCAAATGATACCAGGACTGTAAGAAATAGTCACAGACACCCCAATGTGTTATTTTTAGTTGTGCTTATTAAAAGTCATTGACGCCTTCTGCCAGCCTTTTGCAGTTCCCTAAAGAGAGTGTGTGGAGATGCTGTGATAGACATTCCATTTCATTGATTCTCTTGCGTGTCTGCACTCTGAAGAAGCCATTTAGTAGCAGTGAATTAGTTATTGATTGGAGGGCACAGTGGATTGTTGAAATCCTCTTACCAGCCGCTTTCAATGCGTTGTGGATCATCATGTTGTAAGCCTCAGGAAATACTTTAGAGAACATATTGCTGAATGCTCTTTCTGAGAATCTCTGTCACCGTGATTTTAGTGTTTGTGGAGCTCATTGCAGTGCATTGGGAAAAGAGAATCCATCTGTTGGAGAAGAGCGGATTCAGTGGTTCACTTCTGATGAATGGATGTATGATGAAGTGCTTATGTGACGATGTTTTCAGTGATGATGCTAATAGACAAGTCCTTCAGATGTCATAGAGAGGCCTGTAAATCCTCCTGAGAAGCCCTTATTTTTTAAAGGACCCATGAAAGACAAATGTCAACTGCATTTAGATGAGCAGGCAGCCATGGATCTTCTTCAAGCAATTATTTTTTAGGAATGAGCATTCAGTCTTTGGGGGTCTTTTGTCCTATAGGTTTTGTTAGGGATCAGCTGGAGAAAGGGATGTTAGTAGCTTCAATAAAACTGGCAGTTCCAATTTGCAGTAGTCAGTGTCCCCTTGTCATGAAAATATGTTTTAAATGTCAGAAATATACCCTGACTGGCAAAGAGTTCACGCTACAACTTCTGGTTTATTTTTGGTCCAAATAGTTTATTTTGTGTGTGTGCTTTGAAAATTCTAGTGAACATCAGATTATCTCCTGAGGAATGGGGTAGATTGCTTAGTTTGAGTCTGAGCTCATGTGTTTGATTTGCGTTTACAGCTCTGCATAGGCAGAGTTTTAAATTAGTTTTATTCTTAACAATAATAAGAAAAAAAATTGGAGAGAGAAAATGTCAGTAGGTAGGCTATTTATGGCGAGGTTAGTGTGCGTGGCTCACAGAGGATGAATATTTATATCCGACTTAGTCATCCCACAAACATTTTTTGAATATTTGCTGTATACCAGATACCAGTCTAGGGACTGGAAGGCCCAAAGCTTAGTAAGAAGGATGCAGTCTGTACTCACAGAGATTATCCTGTGGGAAGAGAGAGAAATGGGCACTTTTCAAGCATAGGGCACAGTGGGAGAACCTGGGGTTGGCAAGAATATTGGATTCTGGGTTCTAAAGAAGATGTTTCTGTGATGTAATAGTCTGGAAGAATGGGCAAGAGTTAACCTGGCACGTAATAGAGATGGATGTAGAAGGAAGGTGTGGGAGATTACTCTAGGCAGAGGGACAGCATGTGTAAAGGCCCAGGGGCTAGACATAGTCAGATATTTTGTGAAAATCCATGTTTATTTTTGTAGTTCTCAAGTGAGAGCTGGGAGCTAGTTTGTGTGTTGTGAGGGTGTTTTAGTTAGGTTTCACTCTTGGCTTTCGTTGGGGGAACATTCTTGTCCATGCTTTTGGTGCCATGTGACTTGCTTTAGCCAGTGGGATGTAAGCGGACATGATGTAGTGAGACTTGAAAGAACCAGCTTGAGCCAGCTGACTCCCAGAACTTGTGAACAAGCCAAAATCAGCAGAGCCACCTATCTGAATGCAACCTAAGCCAACCTGGAGCCCTGTGAGTGAGTTAATGTTTTTTATTTTATTTTATTTTTGTTTACTGCTAAAATTGTGGGGATGCTCGTTATACAGCAGGAGTGAACTGATACACTAGAATACCAGAATGCCGATCTCTAATTCAGCCAGTCACCCTTGCAGATAGCATGTTAAATATCATCTATGTATTGCCCAAATTTAATTGTAGAATGAATCATGTATTGAAAAAGGGAAAAATGAGTATTTTAATGCACTGCAACCAGTCCATTCTAAAGGAGATCAGTCCTGGGTGTTCTTTGGAAGAAATGATGCTAAAGCTGAAACTCCAATACTTTGCCCACCCCATGTGAAGAGCTGACTCACTGGAAAAGACTCTGATGCTGGGAGGGATTAGGGGCAGGAGGAGAAGGGGATGACAGAGGATGAGATGGCTGGATGCCATCACCTACTTGATGGATGTGAGTTTGAGTGAACTCTGGGAGTTGGTGATGGACAGGGAGGCCTGGTGTGCTGTGATTCATGGGGTTGAAAAGAGTCGGACACAACTGAGTGACTGAACTGAACTGATGATAACGAAGTCACAATTTGAGTGGCCTCAAATTAAAAAGAAGACATTTATCCCTTTGTGCATTCCTTGAACAATGTTTACTGATAAAAAGTACAATGTACCCTAAACTGTTAGCAAGTTGGAAGACGGTCATCATGAAGATCATGGGAGGATCCAGAGATTTGTAATGAGAGTTTTGTACTACTAAAGAAGAATTCTCTACATAAAAACTCAGTGAATTAAAATCCCCCCTCCACTGTCTTGCTCACTCCCTTACTGTGTGCTCCCACACACAACTGATTCCTCAGTCAGTCAATTCAGTTCAGGTGATCAGTCATGTCCAACTTTTTGCAACCCCATGGACTGCAGCACACCAAGCTTCCTTGTCCATCACCGGCTCCTGGAACTTGCTCAAACTCATATCCATCAAGTCAGTGATGCCATCCAACCATCTCATCCTCTGTCCCCTTCTCCTCCTGCCTTCAATATTTCCCAGCATCAGGTCTTTTCCAATGAGTCAGTGCTTCACATCAGGTGGCCAAAGTCCTGGAGCTTCAGCTTCAGCATCAGTCCTTCCAACAAACATTCAGGACTGATTTCCATTGGGATGGACTGATTTGATCTCCTTGCAGTCCAAGGGACTCTCAAGAGTCTTCTCCAACATCACAGTTCAAAAGCATCAATTCTTTGGCACTCAGCTTTCTTTATAGTCCAACTCTCACATTCATACATGACTACTGGAAAAACCATAGCTTTGAGTAGATGGGTTTTTGTTGGCAAAGTAATGTCTCTGGTTTTTAATGCTGTCTAGGTTGGTCATAACTCTTCTTCCAAGGATTCTTCTAATTGATTCTTAAGAGAAGCAAAATGTTCTTACTTCTTCACAGTTTGGGACCAGAAAAAAATTGGAAAAGAGGGATTTCAGGTACACCATCATCCTGCCCCAGATTAAATCCTCAGGCTTAGGGGTATCCTGGAAAAGACCCTGATGCTGGGAAAGAGTGAAGGCAAGAGAAGGGAAAGACAGAGGATGAAATGATTGGATGGCCTCATTGACTCAAAGGACATGAGTTTGAGTAAACTCTGGGAAAGAGCAAAGGACAGGGAAGCCTGGCGTGCTGCAGTCCATAAGGTAGTAACGAGTCAGATATAACTTATTGACTTAACAACAAATATCAACTAAAGGTATCCTGAGGCTTCAGAAGGGATTCCCAACAAAAGTGTGAAAATTGCTTTCAGGGAGCTTTCTAGGCAAGGATGTGAAAACCGTCTTGGGGAGAAGTTTGAAGCTCGGTCATTCCACAAGGGGTTGGAGGGCAGAATAGAACAATTCCCCAGTCCCAGGACTCTGTTGCTGATCTGTCTGAAATGACTATTTATGGGCCGAATTTTGGTTTCCATTTTTAGTTCAGCTGGCTCCCAAGTTGAGGTCGCCAACCCATTGTTTAAACTGTATTCCACAGTGGCAGCTTGTCTGCTCTGAGAAATGCCTAAGATAATCAATTTCTAAAAATAATCCTGCAAGCCCAACCACTTTGGGCATTTTTAGACGAGGGCAGGTTTTCCTATGGAAAGTTTAGCGAGCTGGATACTTCTGTAGACCTGCTCTCGCTGGTAATCATCAGCGCACCGACAACCATCTGCGTCAGTCTGTTTATTCGTTGCCATGTTATTCAAGGGAAATGAAGATAAAGGGGCAGAGCCGATTTGTCTGAGGAGACTAGAAGAGAAATGTGAGTGAGGCATAGATCTTGAAGATGGAAACATGACATGGCGAGCAAGCCTCTTATTTACGAAGCCAGCGAGGGTCTGCGTTCACAATACGGGCTGGAGGGAACATTAAAGAACTGCTGGAAAGAAAAACAGAATTCTTATTTCTGGGGCTTCCTTGGTGGCCCAGTGGTGAGGAATCTTCCTGCCAATGCAGGGGACACCGGCTGGATCCCAGGTCAGGGAACATTGCATATGCTGTGTAGCAGTGAGGCCCGTGGCCTGCACTCCAGTGCACCTTCACGCTGGAGCCTGGGACCTGCAACTACTGAGCCCTAGCACCTGGAGCTGGTGATCTGCAATGAAGGGAAGCCATTGCAGTGAGAAGCTCGCGCACCACAGTTAGAGAGGAGCTTCCACACTCGCTGCAACTAGCGGAAGCCCGTGCATGGCAGCGAAGGCCCAGGGCAGCCAAAAATACAATAAAGAAATAAAATAAAATAAAGACAATTCTTATTTGTTATCACTGCCAACAGTGCTGCAGACATAGCTGCTCTTTAAAAAAATTTATTTATTTTAGTTGGAGGCAGATTACATTATTTTAGTGGTTTTTGCCACACACTGACATGAATCAGCCATGGGTGGACATGTGTTCCCCATCCTGAACCCCCTTTCCCACAGCTTTACTTCTGGCCTTGCTGTCAAATTTGACATTTCTGCCAAAAAAGAAATAAGAAAAAGTGCGTTCCCTGAATCTAATCAGAAGAAAGCTTCAGGCCAGCTCCAATTGAAAGCACTCTGCCCAACAACTGGCCTGTACTTTTGGAAAATGCCCGTGTCATTTAAGACAGAGAAAATAGACCTGGAAGGTAAATGTAGAATGGATCAGAGGAGAAGCTTTCCGTAAAAATCCGATTGGGAAATTTGGCGAAATCTGAATCGGGCAATAGTAATGTATCAGTATTACATGTCTTCAGTTTAATAATCACGTTGTTCTTAGGAAGGGGCTTCCCTCATAGCTCATTTGGTAAAGAATCCGTCTGCAATGCAGGAGACCCTGGTTCGATTCCTGGGTGGAGAAGATCCCCTGGAGAAGAGAAAGGCTACCCACTCCAATATTCTTGGGCTTCCCTGGTGGCTCAGCTGGTAAAGAATCTGCCTGCAGTGTGGGAGATCTGGGTTCGATCCCTGGGTTGAGAAGATTCCCTGGAGAAGAGAAAGGCTACCCACTCCAGTATTCTGGCCTGGAGAATTCCATGAACTGTATAGTCCATGGGGTCGCACGTATTTAGGGTTAAAGGATAGGGTGTCAATAGTTCACTTGCAAAGGAATGGTTCAGAAAACACGCAGATGATAAGCAAAGTGAATGAAAAGTTTTAGCTAGTAAATTTGTTGAGGGCAGATGGAATGCTTTCTAGGTTTCTTGTGATTCTTCCATAAATTTCAAACTCTTCCAGGATAAAAAGTTAAGAAGTCTTTGGCAAAAATTGTTACTGTTTCAAAAGGTTGCTGCTACTGCTAAGTCGCTTCAGTTGTGTCTGACTCTGTGTGACCCCATAGATGGCAGCCCACCAGGCTCCCCTCATCCCTGGGATTCTCCAGGCAAGAACACTGGAGTGGGTTGCCATTTCCTTCTGCAATGCATGGAAGTGAAAAGTGAAAGTGAAGTCGCTCAGTCATGTCCGACCCTTCCCAACCCCATGGACTGCAGCCCACCAGGCTCCTCCGTCCATGGGATTGTCCAGGCAAGAGGACTGGAGTGGGGCGCCATTGCCTTCTCCATTACTGCAGCATAAATAACTAAAAAAATCCTTTACCCTCCACAGTGTGATGTGTAAATAGTGCTAGTGTTGGTTACTCAGCGAGTCTGACTCTCTGCGACCCCATGGACTGTAGCCCGCCAGGCTCCTCTGTCCATGGGATTCTCTAGGCCAGAATACTGGAGTGGGTAGCCTTTCCCTTCTTCAGGGGATCTTTCCCATCCAGAGATCAAACCCAGGTGTCCCACATTGCAGGAGGATTCTTTACTGTGTGAACCACCAGGGAAGCCGATATGTAGGGTGAACTTTAATTCTGCTGGTATGAATTCGTTGGTAAAAATGAAGTCACACATTATTTCTTAACCTAATAAATAATCATTTATCTGTAGCTAATTGTTCGAATGTATCCACAGTTAAGTATTCTGTTTAGGGACTTCCCTGGTGGCCAGTGGTTAGGACGTCATCTTCCAATGTGGAGTGGGGAGCAAGATTAATCCCTGCTCAGGGAACTCAGATCCCATATCCTGTGGGGCCGAAATGCCAAAACCTAAAAACAAAAGAAACAATATTATAACAAATTCAATAAAGACTTCTAAAAAAAAAAAGGAATGTTTTGGTTCGATTTCTCCAGTGACAGTACTGATTTTAAATTTAAAAATCAAACAGTTAAATAAGTAATAGCCTCATACTAATTTTTAAAAAATGTCAATTGCATGTTCAAACAAAAGGAAGAAGCTTAGCGGTGGGTTGGTTGATGTTTGACTGAAGTAATTGTTTGACTAAAGGTCGTTGTTTGACTGAAGCAGTTAACTGTTGTTAGCCAATTTAGTAATCTCCAAGGACTAGTGGTAAGGAGACATAAGAGATGTGGGTTCGATCCGTGGGTTGGGAATATCCCCTAGTGGAGGGCATGGCAACCCACTCCAGTATTCTTGCCTGGAGAATCCCACGGACAGAGGAGCCTGGGGGGCCACAGTCCATGGGGTTGCAGAGTCCAACAGGACTAAGCAACTAATACTCTTTGGTGTTCTCTGGCTGTTGACAAACAATTTCACAGAATTACCTGTGTTGGACAAGGCCAATCTAAAACCATAATGGTCAAGAAAAAAAACAAAAAAACAAAAAAACCAAGACCATTCCATCGTCAAGTCAGAACGTGAACAGAAACACAAACATTCTCCAAACCACCACATGTCCACACATGCCCCTTTTCCTGGTTAATATGAATGACTGCTGCTTCTTTACCGATTACAGCTTCACTCTCACTTCCTGACTTTCTAGAAGACTTCATGAAAATGCTCAGTGATACAGTTCCCTCTGCCTTCTTATAGCATCCAGTTCAAAGCCACACCCCACATTCTTGGGTTCTTCCCTCAAATCACCTACACGCAAGCCCGTATTGTGTAGTAACTCCTCAGGGAGACGCCCTCGAGTTTCCAAGATGGGTGGTCTCCCTGGCTGCAGTGAATCAGTAAAGCCAGCTGCAGTTATCTGCAGTTGTTTCCTTGTCTGGTCTTTGACTGGAAGATGTTTATATTATCATGATTTGCTAATGCTCTGCAATACTTTCTTAGAGGACTTTCAGTTCAGTTCAGTTGCTCAGTTGTGTCTGACTCTTTGCGACCCCATGGACTGCAGCACACCAGGCCTCCCTGTCCATCACCAACTCCTGGAGCTTGCTCAAACTCATGTCCATCAGGTCAGTGATGCCATCCAGCCATCTCATCCTCTGTCGTCCCTTTCTTCTGCCTTCAATCTTTCCCAGCATCAGGGTCTTTGGGGAAAATAAAATAAAAAGGTCCTTTTCAATCACTGCATGCCAGGGTGACTTTTAAGGCAATGCCCTCTGACCACTGAGAATCCAAAAAACAAAGGTCGTTGACCACAGGCTTGTCACCATGACTTGTGTGGCATGGACAGTTTGGGCGTTTCTGACCGATCTATATTTCAGGTAGTTGTAGGAAAGTAAATGATTTATGGCTCTTATTTATTATTTCCATTATTTTGCTTTTTTATTATTTCCCTTATTTCCGCCAATAAGTCATTGTAGAAATTAGACATCTAAGAAACAAGTTTTTCTTTTCTTTTTAAAAGAAGGTGTTTATATTAATTGGAAGATAATTACTTTACAGTATTTTGATGGCTTCTGCCATACATCAGGATGAACTGGTCATAGGCAGACACATATCGCCTCCCTCCTGAATCTCCGTCCCCACCCCACCCCTTCATGTTGTCACAGAGCACCAGCTTTGGGTTCCCTTCGTCATGCACCAAACTCCCACTGGCTATCTATTTCACATTTGGTAATGCATAGTCAAGGCTATGGTTTTTCTAGTAGTCATGTATGGATGTGAGAGTTGGACTGTGAAGAAAGCTGAGCGCCGAAGAATGGATGCTTTTTAACTGTGGTGGTGTTGGAGAAGACTCTTGAGAGTCCCTTGGATTGCAAGGAGATCCAACCAGTCCATTCTAGAGGAGATCAGCCCTGGGTGTTCTTTGGAAGGAATGATGCTAAAGCTGAAACTCCAGTACTTTGGCCACCTCATGCCAAGAGTTGACTCATTGGAAAAGACTCTGATGCTGGGAGGGATTGGGGGCAGGAGGAAAAGGGGACGACAGAGGATGAGATGGCTGGATGGCATCACCGACTTGATGGACATGAGTTTGAGTGAACTCCGGGAGATGGTGATGGACAGGGAGGCCTGGCATGCTGCGATTCGTGGGGTCGAAGAGTCAGACATGATTGAGCGACTGTACTGAACTGAACTGGACTGAACTGAATGCATATTTTTGTCAGTTGCTTGGTTATGTCCAACTCTTTGCGACTCCATGAACCACAGCACGCCAGGCTTCCCTGTCCATCACCAACTCCTGGAGCTTGCTCAAAGCCTTGTCCATCGAGTTGGTGATGCCAGCCAACCATCTCGTCCTCTGTGGTCCCCTTATCCTCCTGCCTTCAATCCTTTAGCATCAGGGTCTTTTCTAATGGTATATATGCTTCCATGCTTTTCTCTCAAATCATCTCATCCTCGCCTTCTCCCACTGTGTCTAAAAGTCATTTCTTTATGTTGGTGTCTCCTTTGCTGCCCCGCACATGGGATCATCACTACCATCTTTCTAGATTCCATATATATGCATTAATAAACATTATTTGTCTTTTTCTTTCTGACTTACTTCACTTTGTATAATAGGCACTAGATTCGTCCACCTCATTAGAACTAACTCAAATGTGTCCCTTATTATAGCTGAGTAACATTCCATTGGCTTTATGTTCCATGACTTCCTTATCCATTCATCTGCTGATGGACTTCTAGTTTGCTTCCCTATTCTAGCTATTGTACATAGCAGTGCAGTGAACATTTGGGTACATGTGTCTTTTCAATTATGGAAGAAACAATTTTTAATTGGAGTGTTATTTTGAGTGTTATAAAAATAAATGTCAAAGATAATTAAAAAGTCATAATTACTTGCTGACATTCTGCTAGGTGCTCAGTTTGCAAATAAATAAATCACCTTTGTGCTGTTTACGAAAGTAGGGACACACTGAGAAAACACAGAGCAGAAATTACATTCAAAGTTTATCTGTTAAGGAGAATAAATCAGAAATTGGTTGACATGAAAACACAGCGATAAAAATACAAATAAGGAAATCTGAGGAAATAGCAGAATGCTTTGAAATGATAATTGTGTAATGCTCCAAACTAATCGTTTATGCTCAGCATCTTAGAGCAACTGCTTACCTTAAAAAATACTCTGCTAGGGACTTGCTGGCAGTCCAGTGGTTTAGAGTCTGTACTTTCATCGCAGGGAGCGTGGGTTTGATCTGTCTTCATGGAACGAAGATTCCCACATGCCTCGATGCCAAAAAAAGAAAGATGAATACCTTATTTATTCTATTTAGTTGAAAAAATAATAAAGCTGCAACTGATGAGAGTTTACTGCTTTTAAATTTTATTGAACTATAGTCGATTTGTAATGTATCAGTTTCTGCTGTACAGTAGAGTGCTTCAGTTATACATATATACATTCTTTTTCACATTGTTTTCCATGATGGTTTATCACAAGATATTAAATATATCTGGATGAGGAAAGGCAACCCACTCTAAAGTATTCCTGCCTGGAGAATCCCATGGACAGAGGAGCCTGGTGGGTCTACAGTCCATGGGGTCACAAAGAGTCGGATGCGACTGGGCATCTAACACTTTCCCTTTGATTGAATGCCTCTGTACATTGAATATACACTGTGTAGCTCCCTGTGCTATACAGTAGGACCTTGTTGCTTATCCATTTTATATGTAAGAGTTTGCATGTGCTAACTGCAAGCTCCCAGCCCTTTCCTTCCCCACCGTGTTCCCTTTGGGTAACCACAAGTCGCTTCTCTATAGTTGATGATGTTTTAGAATTGAAAGCAAGCAGCCTAAGCACACCGTCTTGTTGCCTGGAGAGTGTAAACCCAGGTGTGGAGAAATCTGCTAGAGGAGATGCCTGATTCTGATGTATTGATTGTCCCACCTTGCCGGCTTGGAGAAATTTAACTGAAAGGTATCTTTCACCAATTCACCTGGACTTTTTATTTTTTCCCCCTTACATTGTCCGATATATCAAAACTTAGGATGTATTATTGTCTTTGACTCTGTGAGTAGACCGTCTAGAGTAGAGTTTCTCAGCCTTGGCCTTGCTGACATTCTGGGTGGGCTCATCCTTTGCTGGGGAGGGTGTTGTCCCTCATGCTGCGGGATGTCTTGTAGCATCCCTGGTCTCTACCCTCAGGATGACGGTAGCATACCTCCCACACCTCATCCTAGGGTGACAACCAGCACTGTCTTCAGACCTGGCCACATGTCCAATGGGGCAGGGAGAGGAACCCTCCCCAAGCTGGTAGAACATCTGCACCCCAAACAGCTCAGTGCAGTGATGCTTGCCAGCATCACTTTCGGGGTCCCCGAAGGCTTCCAGAAAGAGGGGCAATTCTCTCTGCTGGGGTGTCGGGTGGGTCTTCACAGCTTTGCCTTAGATTTGTTCTTGTAAAGGGGTCTTCCCTGGTCTCATGCTTCTCAATGCTTCTTTCCATCTTGGAGGTTGGTGTGGACGAACCTGCTTGTCAGATGGTGCTGGACAGGGAGGCCTGGGGTGCTGGGGTCCGTGGGGCCGCAGGGAGTCAGACACGACTTGGCGATGAGACAACAGCAACAGAAAAGTTGAGAAAGGATGACACCTACAGGATATGGCAGAATCGGGACTCGGGGAGCTGAGCGCCGTCATCAAGACAATATGGTCTTCTCAAAGTAGTGTGTATGGGATGGGTGAACAGCAAGATCCCAGCATTCCAAACAGGGAACTACAGTCAACATCCAGTGATAAGCCATCACGGAAAAGAATATGAAAAGATGTCTATGTGTAACTGAATCACTTTGCTGTACAGCAGAAATTAATACAACGGTGTAAATGAACATTAAGAAGATTTAAAAGAGAGAGAGAGAATAGAAAGGCCTACAGCAGGCCTGCTGAGGTGGAAATTCAGTCCTGGCTGCGAAAGAGATCCCAACTCCTTTGTCAATCTCTGCATCTGTACCCATGATGATATTAGCACCTCCCTCTTGGGATGGTGGGGAAGATTGAGGGATTGAATATTTGTGAAAGGCTCACAGTCTGGCACCTTAGAATTTTCTCTGTGTGACTACTTGTGAAGTTCTGTAAAAATCCTCACATAATTGGCACAAACGGGACAGAATGTGAGCGGGGCACACCAAGTCTGCTGTTGTGTTTAAACACTAAGAACATGTTTAGGGAGCGTTCGTTTAATAAGGAAGTTGGTGGGAGAAGGCCGTGAGGATTTAGCTGTGGCTGAAAGCTGAGTAGTGCAGGTGGTCACGTGGGCAGATCCAAAAAGTCGAGGTCCATCTCCTCTGTTCAGGTCAGGTCAATCCTGCAGAGCTGTGGAGTCAACTTTAAAGTGAGACAGCGCCAGTCTAAGAAATGTTGGGATGAGGGAGGTGGATGTTTCTGGAAGGAGACCGGGCAATACGTCCTCTGGAGAAGAGCTGAATGTACTGGGGCGTTTTGTCGGAAGAAGTCTAGCGGGACCATGACCTCAAGATGCTGTTCGTCATCTCAAGGCTGGCATTCGGCCGTGAGAAGTGAAGCATTCCTTCGGGCTGGTGGAGCTAGTGTTGAAGAACTCACCTGCCAGTACAGGAGACACAAGAGAGGCAGGTTCGATCCCTGGGTTGGGAAGATCCCCTGGAGGAGGGCGTGGCAACCCACTCCAGTATTCTTGCCTGCGGAAATCCCATGGACCGAAGAGCCTGGTGGGCTACAGTCCATGGGGTCGCAAGGAGTCGGACACTACTGAGCGACTGTCACTCATGCACTCAGCGGCATTTAACAACAGTTCGGTACATTCACATTGTTATGCAGTTCTCACCGTGATTCATCTCCCGAGTTTTTCACCTCCCTAAATGGAAGCTCTCTCCGCTTTAAACACTAACTACCATTCCCCCTCCCTACCCCCTCACCCCTTCGTCCCGGCATCTACCGGTGTACTTTCAGACTATGAATCTGACTAATCTAGGTACCTCGTCTAAGTGCAATCAAACAGTGTTTCTCTGCACCTACTGGATACTGCTTCAACTGATGTTGAAGCTGAAACCCCAATCCTTTGGCTGCCTGATGCAAAGAGCTGACTCATTGGAAAAAACCCTGATGCTGGGAAAGATTGAAGGCGGCACGAGAAGGGATGACAGAGGATGAGATGGCTGGATGGCATCACCAACTCAGTGGACATGAGTCTGGGTAAACTCTGGGAGTTGATGATGGACAGGGAGGCCTGGCGTGCTGCAGTTCATGGGGTCGAAAAGAGTCAGACATGACTGAGCGACTGAACTGAATGAATGACTATGTACTGCAATGCATTTTTAAGGTTAACAATATCTCCTACGAACAGATGGTATCTTTTTTTCCCTCCGTGCTATACACTGGGTTCTCGCTAGTTCAATATTTTATACATAGTAGTGAATATCTGTCGGTCCCAACCCCCCGGGTTATCCCACCTCCCTGACCTTTCTTTTGGTCCACTCATTTATTCTCACTACGTCTGTGTCTCCTGCTTTGCAGAATAATCTGCACGATTTTTCTAGACCCCACATAGAAGTGTGACTACACAAGACTCGTTTTTTGTCTCTCGGGCTGACTTCATTCTGTATGACAGTCTCTATAGATGTCAGTTTTTTAATTTAAATTTATTTTCAATTGGAGGATAATGGCTTTATAATACTGTGTTGGTCTCTGCCATACATCATCATGAATCAGCCATAGGTGTACATGTGTCTTCTCCATCTGGAACCTCCTTCCCACCTCCCTCCCCATCCCAGCTCTCTATGTTGTTACAGAGCCCTGGTTCCCGGAGTCATACAGCAAATTCCCACTGGCTGTCTAATTTTACACTTGGTAATGTATATGTTGGAGCTTCCCTGGTGTTTCAGAAGGTAGAGCCTACAATGCGGGAGACCTGTGTCCAGTCCCTGGGTCGGGAAGATGCCTGGAGAAGGAAATGGCAACCCACGCCAGTACTCTTCCCTGGAAAACCCTACTAATGGAGGAGCCTGGTAGGCTACAGCCCGTGGGGTCGCAAATAGTCAGACCCAACTGAGCGACTTCACTTCCTCTTTCAATGTATATGTTTCAATACTACTCTCAAATTCATGCCATCCTCTCCTTCCCACCGTGTGCCCATGGTCTGTTCTCTATCTCTGCATCTCCACTGCTGTCCTACAGATAGGTTCAATGGGACCATCTTTCTAGATTCCACACACGTGTGTTAATATACGATAAGTGCTTTTCCCTTTCTGACTTACTTCATAGATTCCTGTTTTGATTGGGACGCTGGACTGAAACCTTTAAGATATCTCCCAATACTAAGATTCAGTTGATCTCTAAATGCGATATTAACAAGTAGAATTTTTAGGATATGGTCAAAAATCTCAAAGAGTAATGAAAGGTTTATAATGAAAAAACATAGTCCATGGTGAGTGAAGGTGAAAGTCCCTCAGTTGTGTCTGACTCTTTGCGATCCCTTGGACTATACACTCCATGGAATTCTCCAGGCCAGAATACTGAAGTGGGGAGCTGTTCCCTTCTCCAGGGGATCTTCTCAACCCAGGGATCAAACCCACACCTCCCACACTGCAGGCAGATTCTTTACCAGCTGAGCCACCAGGGAAGCCCAAGAATATTGGAGTGGGTAGCCTATCCCTTCTCCAGCGGATCTTCCCCACCCAGGAATTGAACCAGGATCTCTTGCATCTCAGGCGGATTCCTTATCAATTGAGCTATCAGGAAAGCCCACACAGTCCATAGGATACCCCCGACCCTTCTTGTTCATAGACCCACTTTTTAAAAAACCTTTTATTTTGTATTAGGCTATAGCTGATGAACAATGTTGTGGTAGTTTCAGGTGGACAGCAAAGAGACTCACTCGTAAGTATGCATGGATCCATTCTCCCCCCAGCTCCCCTCCCATCCAGGCTGCCACGTGACATTGAGCAGAGTTCCCTGTGCTGGACAGCAGCTCCTTGCTGGTTCTCCGTGTTAAATACAACAGAGTGTCCGTATCCATCCCAGACTCCCTAACTGTCCCTTCCCCCATCCTTCCCCCTGGGAACCATAACGTTATTACAGAGGATTGAGCAGAGTTCCCTGTGCTGTCCAGCAGGTCCTTGCTGGTTCTCCGTGTTAAATACAGCAGTGTGTCCACGTCCATCGCAGACTCCCACGTCCTTCCCAGACTCCCACGTCCTTCCCTAAAACAGCCATAAGAGTTCTCTAAGTCTGTGAGTCTGTTTCTGTTTGCCAAGTTCACTTGCATCCTTTCTTTTTGGATTCCACTCCTTGTCCGTCTGACTTTCCTCGCTCAGTACGATACTCTCCAGGCCCGTCCGTGTTGCTGCCACTCATAGACCCACTCTTAAGTCTTTTCTTACTTAATGATGACTCTGTGTCTGTAACAGGAGTTTTGGAGTCCTCACTCTGGATGTAGAGAATAGAGACACTCTCCACTGGGTACTTGCTGTGTGGCTCAATCCCATTCTGACAGTCATACCCACTGCTCCTCAGCCCTCTTTCCAACAGATTCACTGGCTCATTGTGTTAGTTCTGTAGCGACTGAAACTGCATGATGTATCACCAAAGATGCAACACCTTCGAGAGCTCACATTTATTGAGGATTCCTTCTGGCTGGCCCTATTCCAATTGCCATATGATGTCCGAATATCCCCTGGAGAAGGGAAGGTCCATGCACTCCTGTATCCTTGCCTGGAGAATCCCGTGGACAGAGGAGCCTGGCAGGCTACAGTCCATGGAGTCTCAAAAGAGTCAGACACGACTTAGTAAGCAACTAAATCGCCGCCTCCGACCATCACTGCTAAGTCTGCCAAGTCATGTCAGTCGTGTCCGACTCTGTGGGACCCATAGACAGCAGCCCACCAGGCTCCCGTCCCTGGGATTCTCCAGGCAAGAACACTGGAGTGGGTTGCCACTCCCTTCTCCAATGCATGAAAGTGAAAAGTGAAAGTGAAGTCACTCAGTTGTGTCCGACTCTTCGCGACCCCGTGGACTGCAGCCCACCAGGCTCCTCCGTCCGTGGGATTTACCAGGCAAGAGCACTAGAGTGGGGTGCCATCGCCTTCTCCGCCGACCACCACATGGAATATAAATTAAAGAGACAGGGTGTGTCTGTGAGAGAGAGGGAGAGATGCTGTATCTCTGTTGTTTATAGGTTTCTGAAAGGTAAAATTCCATTAATCTGCACACTCAAATGTCAATATTCAGGAGTTGCCAGCTCCTCCTCACTTCGTCCTGTGTCATAATTATGTCAAAGAGAAGAATTCAGTTTGGAATTTCAATTACCTGGAACCGAACTCGTCCTCGGAGGAGGCAATCTGACTTCCATTTGCCTGCTGTTGAGTGACCGACCTGTTGCAAGGCACCTAGCCCAGTGTCCTGGGTCTTCCCTGGTGGTCAGTGGTGAATAATCTGCCTGCCGGTACAGGGAATGTGGGTTCAATTCCTGGGGTCGGGAAGATCCCCTGGAGAAGGGAATGGCCACCCGCCCCAGTATTCTTGCCTAGAAATTTCTAGGGGCACAGGAGCCTGGTGGGCCACACACAGTCCACAGGGTCACAAAGAGTTGGACACAACTGAGCCACTGACACTTAACCCTTTTTTTCAGTTTTTTACGTAGCCGTTCTGGGCTGCGGTCAGGAAATCTGCACTTATCACAAGTTCCCTGAAGATGCTGGGATTTGAATGGCAGGGCTTTGCAGTGAAGAGGAGGGCCCAGAAGGTGTGCAAAGGTGAATGAGGAGAACAGATGTCAGGGTTTTTAAGTGTAGTCACCTTGGTGCATGCGTCGGTCTCAGCAAGGGGGCCATTAGATTCCAACCTTATTTCCCTGTGGCCCCTGCTTGGAACTTTCCAGCCCCCCGGTGACCGCCTGTCTCTGGCACTGAGCAGACATCAATTCAGAGGTTGCAATCTACTAGCAAAAGTGCCATCTCTCACCCAAGTGAAGGCCTTCTTCCCACCGCAGCTTGCATGGACCAGGCTCAGCCCCTGCCAGGGAGCCGTGGGGCAGGGGCCCGCCTCTTACTGTTCTGCTGTCTTTGCCCACTTTGCCCTCCGATGCCCGTCTGTCACTTGTCTTCTCTGACCACATCGTGTCCTGCGACTATTCTCCCAAGCGTTCAGGACCCCCCTTTTGAGCTTCTTCCTAGCTGCTCAGTCTCTAGCCTGGCTCTTTGCGACCCCGTGGACTGCAGCCCGCCAGGCTCCTCTGTCCGTGGGAGTCTCCACGCAAGAATCCTGGAGTGGGTTGCCATGCCCAGGGAGATCTTCCTGACCCAGCAATCAAATCCACATCTCTTTAAGTCTCCTACATTTTCAAGCAGGTTTATTTTTTTAACTTTTTTTTTTTTTTTAACACTAGCATCTCTTGTTTGGCTTTATGCTTGCCTGCCTAGAGTGTATACGGGTGTGTGTGTGCCTAAGTGTATGTGGGCATGCATTTGTGAGGGTGTGTGTGAGGGAGTGTGTGTGTGCCTGTGAGAGAGTGTGTGCGCCTCTGCACCTGTGTGTGTGTTTATTCTACTGCCGTGCCTGCAGACCTTCACTCAGTGCCAGGGCTTGCTGCATTTCCCTCCCTGGAGCGTCTCTGTAGCTTCATTGTCGGGACACCCTTTGGTGCCGTGTTGTAGAGCCGCCCTGTCTCCTGGGTTCGCATCCCCTCCATAAATCTTACGGGCGTCACTCTCCTCTGCTCAGCTGTGTGACTCAATATTCCTCCATGCGCTCTCCGTCTTTAGCCCAGTGGTTCTTAATCAGGGCAGCGCCCTGGGGACACTTGACAATATCTGCAGAGATGCCTGGATTGTTTTAATTCGGGAAGACACTCCTGGCATCTAGTGGGTGGAGGTCAGGGATGCCTGTAAACCTCCCACAATGACACAGGGCAGCCCGCACCCCATAGACAATCCAGCCCCAGACGTCAACAGTGCTGCGGCTCAAAAACGCCGATTTAGAATCTTGCAGAAGTCGTACATCCGTTAGTGACTTCATACTGCAAAATGGTTGTTGTGGATGTATTATTTTAATCACCTATGTATCGTCGGTCTAAAAAGTTGTGGGCTCCCCTGGTAGCTCATGCTAATGCAGGAGACATGGGTTTGATCCCTGGCCTGGGAAGATTCCCACAAGCAGGTTGGGCTACTAAGCCCAGCTTTTGAGCCTGTGCTCTGGAGCGTGGGAAGCGAAACTCCTGAGCCCGTGTGCCCTAGCGCCGGTGCTCCACAGCAAGAGAAGCTGCGGGAGTGAGAAGCCTGCAGTGCAACTAGACAGCAGCTGTCACTCTCTGCATCTAGAGGAGAGCCCGTGCGGCAGCAAAGACCCAGCCCAGCCAAAAATAAATTAATAAATACAATTATTTATATTTTTTTAACGGAGAAGGCAATGGCACCCCACTCCAGTACTCTTGCCTGGAAAATCCCATGGGCAGAAGAGCCTGGTAGGCTGCAGTCCATGGGGTCTCGAAGAGTCAGACATGACTGAGTGACTTCACTTTCACTTTTCACTTTCATGCATTGGAGAAGGAAATGGCAACCCACTCCAGTGTTCTTGCCTGGAGAATCCCAGGGACGGGGGAGCCTGGTGGGCTACTGTCTATGGGGTGGCACAGAGTCGGACATGACTGAAGTGACTTAGCAGCATATTTTTTAAAAAAATTTTAATTGAAACATAATTTCTCTATAGAATTTTGTGGGTTTTTGTCACACATCAATAAGAATCAGCCAAACCTTCCTCCCAACTCCTTGCCCCATCTCACCCTTTAGCCTGTCCCAGAGCTGGCGTCTGAATTCCCTGAGTCATATAGCAAGTCGCCGTTGGCTCTCCATTTGACATCTGGTAATATAAGTTTCCATGTTACTCTCTCCATACATCTCTCCCTCCCACCTCTCCTTCCCCACATCCCTAGGTCTGTTCTCTCCGTCTGCCCTGAAAATGAATTCACCAGTGCCATCTCTTTAGACTCCATATATATGCATCAGTACATGATATCTGCATTTCTCTTGCTGACTTACTTCACTCTGTATAATAGGCTCTAGGGCTGTCCGCTTCATTGGAACAGATTCGGATTCATTTCTTTTTCACGACTGAGTAATATTCCATTGTATATATGTACCACAGCTTCTTCATCCGTCTGTCTGCCGAAGGATATCTAGGTTGCTTCCACGTCCTGGCTGTTCTTCAGGATATATGCCTAGGAGTCGGATTGCTGGGTCATACGGTGGTTTTATTCCGAGCTTTTTAAGGAATCTCCATACCGTCTTCCATGGTGGCTATATCAGTTTATATTCCCACCAGCAGTGCAAGACTAAATAAAATTATTTGTAAAACATTTGTAAGAGAGAGATCATATAAAATATGTGCCAAGTGTCCTTTCTTGAATTGGAAGCCTGAGACCTACATTGTTAATTATTCCTGTTTATATTTCCAATAACAGACACAGAGTTCCCTGAGCCTACAGATAATCTGATAGCTATCTTTAAATACATTTAAATGAACCAACCAGGACTTTAAAAAGTCCTATCTCCTGCTCCTCATTTTTCTTTTTGTTCTTTTCTCACAAGTTATAAGGTGAGGCTTTTTGTGTACATTGGTATAGAAAATACATAGTTCAATCTGTTACATTGAACACACCACTGAAATACAGCCATACCATCCAAGGGGGGAAAAATGTATTTGCGAAAAATGTATCCTTAATTCCAAATAACATTTTTGCACATCTTTCCCCCCTATTTTGCAAATCTTTCCCCTCATTTTTGCAAAGACTTCTGGGTACTATCTCAAATCATTTGTCATTAGAGACTTTGACCTCTGGTTTCCTGTTTTTATTGAACTGCCAAGGCATTTTTTTTTTTTTTATTCTGTATTACTCCACAGAGGCAAACTGAGACATCCATTTTGTTCTCGAGCCTGTCCCTCTCCTGTAGGTTCAGGGCTCCAAGCCTTACAAGTGACAGGCAGAGTGCAGCTCTGAGAGCTTCCCTGTTGTGCTGGCTGGAAGGGAAATTCCCTTTCTGGGGTCTCCTGTTTGGAACATCTGTTTCACGTTACTCCAGCATTTGATGGGATCACGTAATAAGATGGCAGGAGGCAGGAAAAATATGCTGTAATAAAAACACCCTAAAAAAAAAAGACACTTGTTTCTATTTATTGCTTTGCAGAGCGTGGCTGAAGGCAGGAAGTGAAGTTACTATTGGCGCTGACACGGAAGGTCAGAGGGGACGACAAGTGTGGCTTAGTTAAAAAGCTGAGGCCCCAGTCTATTGTGACAGTTGTCCAATCAATCCAGATGAGTCCACACAAGCTCATCTCCATGAGCAGGGACTCACTCTGATACAGAAAGGCCCACCTCTAACAGGCATACATTATTATTATTTTTCTAGCTATATTGAGATATAGTTGACATAGAACATTGAGTAAATTTGAGGTGTACAAACTTATATGGATTTGACACATGTGTATATTGCTGGGTGATGGTCGCTGTGGGTTTAGCTGACTGCCTCCATCACAACACATAACTTACCATTTCTTTCTGGTGGTTTCTTTTTTAAGATTTACTCTCTTGGCAACTTGCAGGTATATAGCAGAATACAGTTAGGGTGATGGTGAAGGACAGGGAAGCCTGGCGTGGTACAGTCCATGGGGTCACAAAGAGTTGGACAAGACTGAGCTTCTGAACAGCAACTGTTACGTATAAGAGCTTCCCTCATGGCTCAAGCGGAGAAAGCAATGGCACCCCACTCCAGTACTCTTGCCTGGCAAATCCCATGGACAGAGGAGCCTGGTAGGCTGTAGTCCATGAGGTCGCTAGGAGTCTGACACAACTGAGCGACTTCACTTTCACTTTTCATTTTCATGCATTGGAGAAGGAAATGGCAACCCACTCCAGTGTTCTTGCCTGGAGAATCCCAGGGATGGGGGAGCCTGGTGGGCTGCCGTCTATGGGGTCACACAGAGTTGGACACAACTGAAGTGACTTAGCAGCAGCAGCAGCAGCATGGCTCAAGGGCTGAAGAATCTGCCTGCAGCACAGGAGACACAAGAGACGTCGGTTCAATCCCTGGGTTGGGCATGGGTTTGATTCCCTGGAGGAGGGCATGGCAACCCAGTCTTGCTAGGGAAAATCCCATGAACAGAAAAGCCTAATGGGCTGCAGACCACAAAAGAATCAGACAGGATTTAGCCACAAAATAGCAAATCAACTTGGAGAATTGTTTGCCATTCCAGTTCTCTCGTTGGCACAGTTGTAGTTTGTTGATTTTTTTCTGTTACACAGAGTGGCTAATGAACCTTTTTCTGTATGTTTCCTTGCATGAGTTTCTCTGTGATGTGTCCCCAGGAATGAAAGTTCTGGGCTCAAGGTGTGCACGTCTTCACGGTCACTAGATATGGCCAGCTTTCCTCCAAACCAGTTCTAGGATGTTGTCTTCCTGCCAGCGCTGTATAAAAAGCCCATTTACTCATAATTTCCAAAAAATTCATGGCGACCGAGTTAGCTCTTCCGGTGGCAGATGGATAAATAAACTGTGGTTCATTCACACAGTGAGGTAATTGTTCAGCAATGTAAGCACAGGAGCTGGGAAGCCGGAAAGACACGGAGAAAGCTGACGTGCGTACTTGTAGGTAAAAAAAATAGCCTATCTGAAAAGCTTGTATGGTTCTAACTTCTATGACATTCTGGAGAATGCAAGACCATAGAGATAGCAAAAAGGCCAGCCAGCGGTGGTGTGCACACGTGTGACACACACAGCCAGGGGAATGGGGGGAGGTATGAATAAGGAGAACACAGAGGATTTTCAAGGCAGTGAAACTATTGTGTCTGATACTGCAGTCGTGGCTACATCACAGTATATGTCTGTCAAAAAGTAAAGTGTGTGCCACAGAGCATGAACTCTAATGCAGATTACAGAATTCCCTTCATAACAACATATTAATATGGATCTGTGAATTGCAACAAAATTGTGGAAGCACAGTTGGGACCCCTCTGTGTTTTCTGAAATGTCTTTGCTCACATAAAGCTGCTCTCAAAAAATCTATTAGGAAATTGCATTTCCGTCATCCTTGACAGCACTTTGTATGCCAAGCCTACACTTTGGCATATTCTATGGGCATGTAATGGAATGTTACTGCTGTAAGTTTTATTTTAACTCATGGCTGGAGCATACTTTTTCATATCATTTGCCAGTTTTTTTGGTTTGTTTTTAAATATTGATTTGCACCAATTCTTTATATTCTCTAAGTTTTTCTTTTTGTATTTCGGACAACTGAAATTGATTTTCGTGCCCGTGGTAATGGGGGAACTAAATAGAGATCTATCTACTTACACAAGTACATATCTAATGTCTTTATAGAAATGAATAGTCATTTATAAAGCTCCTGCTATACTTATTTAAAAAACTAAGCTTGTGGCATCCAACCCCTCATGGCAAATAGGAAGGAAAAAGATTTCTTCTTCCTGGGCTCTAGACTCACTGCGGATGGTGACTGCAGCCATGAAATCAGAAGGTGATTGCTTCTTGGCAGGAAAGACCAACCTAGACAGCCTGTTGAAAAGCAGAGACATTCCTCTGCCAACAAAGATCTGTATAGTCAAGGCTGTGGTCTTCTCACTAGTCGAATAGGATTGTGAGAGCTGGACCATAAAGAAGGCAGAGCACCAAAGAATTGATGCCTTCAAACTGTGGTGCTGGAGAAGGCTCCTGAGAGTCCCCTGGACAGCAAGGAGATCAAACCCGTCAATCTTAAGGGAAATCAAACTCTGCCTACTCATTGGAAGGACTGATGGTGAAGCTGAAGCTCCAGTAGTTTGGTCGTCTGGTGTGAACTTTCAAAGCTCTGGCCACCTGATGCAAAGAACTGACCCGTTGAGAAAGACCCTGATGCTGGGAAAGAGTGAGGGCAGGAGGAGAGGGGGGTGACAGAGGATGAGGTGGCTGGATCACCGATGCAATGGACATGAACTTGGGCAGACTTCGGGAGGTGGTGAGGGGCAGGGAGGCCCGGTGTGTTACTGTCCATGGGGTGTCAAAGAGTCAGACACAACTGAGCGATGGAACAATAAGAACATACTTAAGTCACCCCTTCAGGATCTGTTTAGCCCTGTACCACCTCGTCATTTTTCTAATTCTTAGAGATTTATAAGACTTCTTGATATGCAATAAGGCATGTCCTTGCTCCCTCCTTTCCATCGGTCTCCAAATGGCTCCACCCAGGTCTTTACTCTTCCAAAGGCATTCTAGAGTCAGTTTGTCAAATTTCATTAAAACTCTGTTGGCTGTTGGGGAAATCCACCAGATGTATAGATTAATTTGGAGGAGAATGTCATCTTTACTGTACTGAATTATCTTCCCATCACATCGTATACAGATTTTTTTTAGGTCTTCATCTTAAAAAATATTCTTGTAACTGTATACGTTATTTTTCTCAGTTGTGTGTGTGTTAGTCACTCGGTCCGACTCTTTGAGACCCCATAGACTATAGCCCGCCAGGCTCCTCTGTCCATGGAATTCTCCAGGTACGGATACTAGAGTGGGTTGCCATTTCCTTCTCCAAGGGATCTTCCCAACCCAGGGATCGAACCCAGGTCTCCTGCATTGCAGGCAGATGCTTTACCATCTGAGCTACTAGGGAAGCTCTTTTTCTCAATTAGCACACAGTAAAACTGACTTTTTAATATACACAGTGCTGGTCATCCTAACACATACATTGATTTCTGTAACCACCATGCAAGGTGGCATATTGAACAGTTTCATCATGCCCCAAACACCCTCATACTGTCCCTCTGCAGTGACAACCTCCCCTACTCCTCGCAACAGCCACCCCTGGTCTTTTTTCCAACATGATGGTTTTCTCTTGGCGAATGTCCTATAGATGAAGTCTTATAGCATGTAATCTTTCACGACAACCTTCTTTCACTCATAACGCCTGTGGGATTCATCCAGGTTGTGTGTCTCCATAGTTCATTTCACTTTACTGCCTAGCAGTATTCCATTGTATCAATGTGCCCTATTTTGTTTCTTTACTCATCAGACGGACGTTTCTGTTATTTCCAGGTGTTGGTAATTATGCATAGAGCTACCACATGCATAGACTTCCCTAGTAGCTCAGACGGTAAAGCATCTGTCCGCAATGCGGGAGACCCGGCTTTGAGCCCTGGGTTGGGAAGATCCCCTGGAGAAGGAAATGGCAATCCACTCCAGTACTATTGCCTGGAAAATCCCATGGACAGAAGAGCCTGCTAGGCTACAGTCTATGGGGTCGCAAAGAGTCGGACACGACTGAGCGACTTCACTCACTCACCACATGCGTATACATACACTTTTATCTCTTGAGGGCTAAATACTTAGACGTGAGATTGCTAGGTCTTCTTATATGTCCATATCATTTTCTCCTTACAGATTTTATACTTTCTTTATTTAGGACTACATAACATGTTTTGGTGGGGAGCTTCCTAGACGGTGCTCATGGTAAAGAACCCACCTGCCAATGCAGAAGGCGTAAGAGGCACAGGTTGGGAAGACCCCCTGCAGGAAAGCATAGCAACTCACTCCAATATTCTTGCCTGGAAAATTCCGTGGACAGAGGAGCCTGGTGGTCTCTGGTCCATAGGGTTGCAAAGACTCAGACACAAAGATACACACAACATATTTTTACTGCTGGCGTGAATGAGATTATTAACATTTTTTTTTCCAGCTAATTTTTGTTGGCATGTGGGAACCTTTCCACGTCTGTAGTTTGATAGTGTCCAAAAACTTTGCCAGACTGTTTTCTTTGTTCCAAGAGTTGGATTGTAGATCCACTTAGTATTTTCATGATTAGACAGGCATATGTCTTCAATTTATGAAAATGTTGTCTTCTGCTAAAATATGTTTCTGTATTTATGCAAGCATATTTCTCTCTATTATATCTATCTAAAAATAGATATTTGTATGCTATATATGTGTATACACAAATACACAGATACATATCTTGGAAAGTGAAGATAGATCTTTATATAAATTTTTTTCTTTAAAGTCTTTATTGAATGTGTTCCAAAATTGCTTCTGTTTTGTGTTTTGGTGTTTTGACTTGCGAGGCAGGTGGGAATGTTAGCTTCCTGAGCAGGACAGGGATCAAACTGTCACCCTCTGCCCTGGAAGGCAAAGTCTCAACCACTGGACCACAAGAGAAGTCCCTGTATATCATTAAAAAAAAAAAAAAAAAAACAACTTAGTTCAGGCTAAGGTTTCCAGAACAATGAACAGAAAAGGCGAAGGTGGCTACCCTTACCTTCTTATTTCTTGAATTGGTCTGGGTGAGCAATTGTCCCCAGCATCCACCTCTGTGCTTCCCACTTGCTTCCTTCCTTTCTCTTTTGTCTGCTCAGATCGAAGCCCCCTGGTCTGGGCACAGGGAGGTCGTGCCCACCTTCTCTGCTCTCTGTTCTCATCTCTCTAGGCCTTCAGAGGACCATGGGCACAGGGAGGCCGTGCCCACCTTCTCTGCTCTCTGTTCTCGTCTCTCTAGGCCTTCAGAGGACCATGGGCACAGGGAGGTCGTGCCCACCTTCTCTGCTCTCTGTTCTCGTCTCTCTAGGCCTTCGGAGGACCAGCTTCCAGGGCAAGGTGTCCCCCAAGCCCCACCAGAGTTCTGTCATTTTGGTGCTGCTTTTCACAGCCTGAGAACTAAAGGTTGCTGTGACATCCTGTCTCCCAGAGACACGAAGGCACAGATGGCTTTGGTGTCCTTTATCTGCTTTCTTTCTTCCCCAGTCCCAGACGTTCACCTAAACCTCAGCCTGGGGGGCTTCTCTAGCTGTCCAGTGGTTGAGAATCTGCTTGTCAATTCAGGGGACACATGGTCCATCCTCGGTCTGGGAAGATTCCACATACTGCAGAGAAACTAAACCTGTGCCCTGGAACTAGAGAGTAGCCCCCAGTTGCTGCAGCTGGAGAAAGCCCGTGTGTAGCAATGAAGACCCAGAACAGCATTCTTCCCACCCCCCCACCAAAAATCAACCTAGGAGGCTCCCACTGGCTTCTGGTGTGTACATTCTGAAATTCAGCCTAATGTTTCTCTATGTTGTATAGTCGCTAAGTTGTGATCGACTTTGCGACCTCGTGGACTGTAGCTCCGCCAAGGTCCTCTGTCTATGGGATTCTCCAGGCAAGAATACTGGAGTGGGTTGCCATGCCCTCCTCCAGGGGAATCTTCCTGACCCAGGGATCGAGCCTGTGTGTCCTGCATTGGCGGGCAGATACATTACCACTGAGCCACCTGGGAAGCACCATGGAAGTGATTCTCTATTTTTCGTTTGTTTTGTTCAGTTGCTCAGTCATGTCTAATTCTCTGTGACCTTATGGACTGCAGCATGCCAAGTCTCCCTGTCCATCATCAACTCCCAGAGTTTACTCAAACTCATGTCCATTGAGTAGTGATGCCATCCAACCATCTCATCTTATGTTGCCCCCTTCTCCTCCTGCCTGCAATTTTTTCCAGCTTTGGGGTTTTTTCCAGTCAGTCAGCTCTTTGCATCAGATGGCCAAAGTATTGGACCTTTAGCTTCAGCATCAGTGCTTCCAATGAACACCCAGGACTGATTTCCTTTAGAATGGACTGGTTGGATCTCCTTGCAGTCCAAGGGACTCTCAAGAGTCTTCTCCAACACCACAGTTCAAAAGCATCAATTCTTCAGCACTCAGCTTTCTTTAGGGTCCAACTCTCACATCTATACATAGCTACTGGAAAAACCGTAACTTTGACTAGATGGAGCTTTGTGGACAAAGTAATGTCTCTTCTTTTTAATATGCTGTCTAAGTTTGTCATAACTTTTCTTCCAAGGAGCAAGTGTCTTCTAATTTCATGGCTGCAGTCACCATCTGCAGTGATTTTGGAGCCATTGCTTTCTTTTCCCATTATTTCCCCATCTATTTTGTAATGTTCAAAGTAATGCTCAAAATTCTCCAAGCCAGGCTTCAGCAATACGTGAACCTTGAACCTCCAGATGTTCAAGCTTGTTTTAGAAAAAACAGAGGAACCAGAGATCAAATTGCCAACATCGGCTGGATCATAGAACAAGGAAGAGAGTTCCAGAACACCATCTATTTCTGCTTTATTGACTATGCCAAAGCCTTTGACTGTATGGATCACAATAAACTGGAAAATTCTGAAAGAGCTGGGAATATGAGACCACCTGACTTGCCTCTTGAGAAACCTATATGCAGGTCAGGAAGCAACAGTTAGAACTGGACATGGAACAACAGACTTGTTCCAAATAAGAAAAGAAGTACATCAAGGCTGTATATTGTCACCCTGCTTATTTAACTTATATGCAGAGTACATCATGAGAAATACTGGGCTGGAGGAAGCACAAGCTGGAATCAAGATTGCTAGGAGAAATATCAGTAACCTCAGATATGCAGATGACACCACCCTTATGGCAGAAAGTGAAGAAGAACTAAAGAGCCTCTTGACAAAAGTGAAAGAGGAGAGTGAAAAAGTTGGCTTAAAGCTCAACGTTCAGAAAACTAAGATCATGACATCTGGTCCCATCACTTCATGGGAAATAGATGGGGAAACAGTGGAAACAGTGTCAGACTTTATTTTGGGGGCTCCAAAACCACTGCAGATGGTGACTGCAGCCATGAAATTAAAAGACGCTTACTCCTTGGAAGGAAAGTTATGACCAACCTAGAGAGCATATTAAAAAGCAGAGACATTACTTTGCCAGCAAAGGTCCGTCTAGTGAAGGCTATGGTTTTTCCAGTGGTCATGTATAGATGTGAGAGTTGGACTATAAAGAAAGCTGAGTGCCAAAGAATTGATGCTTTTGAACTGTGGTGTTGGAGAAGGCTCTTGAGAGTCCCTTGGACTGCAAGGAGATGCAACCAGTGCATTCTAAAAGAAATCAGTCCTGAGTGTTCATTGGAAGGACTGATGCTGAAGCTGAAATTCCAATACTTTGGCCACCTGATGGGGAGAACTGACTCACTGGAAAAGACCCTGATGCTGGGAAAGATTGAAGGTGGGAGGAGAAGGGGACGACAGAGGATGAGATGGTTGGGTGGCATCACGGACTCGATGGACATTAGTTTGGGTGAACTCTGGGAGTTGGTGATGGACAGGGAGGCCTGGCGTGCTGCAGTCCATGGGGTCGCAAAGAGTCAGACACGACTGAGCAACTGAACTGAACTGAACCCTATCTATTTGCCATGAAGTGATGGGACTGGAGGCCATGATCTTAGTTTTTTTTGAATGCTGAGTTTTAAACCAACATTTAATATTTTTGTGAATGTTAAGTTTCTCTGTTTGTTCCTTTTAAAAACAGTGTCTTATTGCACTGCTGTTCTGTTCTTTTCTTTCATTATGTTTATGAGCTTACTGTCTCTTTGGGATGGCATGGTTATTTTGCATCCTCCGGCTGCTGGCTCTCCCGCTGAAAGGCTTTGTCTACCCTCTTAGCTCCTTTCCTGATGTTTTGCTCTTTTGTTTTAGCTCATCTGCAGCACAGTTTTGAAAAGTGTTTAATGGCATTCTGGTGTGCCCTCTCTGGGCGCTGAAACATGTGCTTCAGAGCAATATTATCTTTGCTTCTGTGAGTCCCCCTTTGAGTTCTCATGTGAATTTCTTGGTTTCAGGTTCCATCCCAAGAAATGAACAAAGCCGAAGTCTGCACACTGAGCATAGCAAAAGCCCAGGCTTCTCATGTCTTCAGATGACTGTTTCTCCTGCTTGACACAGACTGGGGGCGTGGCCGACCTCCCTGGTCCCTCACCACTGGATATTTTTTTTCCCGTTTCCCTTTTGGGGTGGGCAGATTTCGAGGGTGGTGGCTTTCCTTTAAGGGGGCAGTGCAAGCTTTGTCCTCTTTGTATAGCCTCACGGCCCCACCTCTTGTTATCTGGGGACTATCAGCATTCAGGCCACAGAGCCCACAGAACCAGTGAACCTGGCCCAGTCATCCGGTTGCTTTCTCTTCTTCCCCCTGGATGCTTCATTGTTTCTTCATGCTTGACACACTTGCATATTCCCGCCACCAAGCTTCCGCTCTGCCCCGCAAGCTCTTTTCTTTTTAGAGCTTATTTTTATTTGCCTATTTATATTTATCATTTTATTTTTGGCCACACTGGGTCTTCGTTGCTGGAGAATTCCAGGCTGGCTTTTCCTTAAACTAAATGATTAATCAAGTATCCATTATAGAGCCATTTGTCAAGACTATACTATATGTATTAATTATCTATCATCTATCTGTTCATCATCTCCCTATCTATCTGTTTATCTGTCATGTCTCTCTCTCATCTATCCACCCACCTATTGGTCATCTTATCTCCTTTCTAGAGCTTTGCTCAGTTATGTAATTAACAGATGAGTATTTTTCAATTTGGGTCTGCTGCTGCTGCTGCTAAGTCACTTCAGTCGTGTCCAACTCTGTGCAACCGCATAGACGGCAGTCCACCAGGCTCCCCTTGTCCCTGGGATTCTCCAGGCAAGAACACTGGAGTGGGTTGCCATTTCCTTCTCCAATGCATGAAAGTGAAAGTGGAAAAGTGAAAAGTGAAAGTGAATTCTCTCAGTCGTGTCTGACTCTTAGCAACCCCATGATCTGCAGCCCACCAGGCTCCTCTGTCCATGGGATTCTCCAGGCAAGAGTACTGGAGTGGGGTGCCATTGTGATTTGGGTCAGAGGATACGAAATATCTCCAGAATTTGAGAGATTCTGATGCTTTAAACACACATAATGTCCGTGCTTTTAAATGTCTGATGTCTCTGTCCACATATTGACTTACCTTTACAACTGTTTGTGTGTTTCTGTGTATCTTTACACGTATCTTTATACTTCCCAAAGTTCAGATCATGTTTTTACAGCTTATTTCTACCACATGCAAACTGACTTATAGTAGGTTTTTTTCATCATTCCTAACAGGATCTGAGGACTACGAGGTTCCTAAAGGATCTGAATCAGAGTTAGGAATGGGCTTGCTTCACCCTCCACTTTTGAAAAAGCCTGCCCAGGCTGGGAGAACCGGGTCACTGCTCAAGCCCTATATAGCGAGGGGACTTCTGTGAGCCACGTGGGGGTGGTGGACAGGGAGGCTCTCAGCCCTGGGTCTGGCACAGGGTGCAGATTCAGAAACACCCCTTCTGGTTACTACCTTATCATCTATCATTCCCCCTCCTCCTTCCTATGTGCAGTTTTCACAATGAATCCTAGTGCTCTGCCCAGCAAGTATTACTAGGGACGAATGAAAGAAGGCCGTCTGAAATCTACCCCACTTTTTGTAGAGAGCAGACAAAAAGAACAAGCTTCTCAGAGAGTCTTCTCTCCCCCGCTCGATTTTCACAGCTCGCTTCCCTAATGCCTGTGTTAGTGGTACCCACTGGCAGCACACCAGGCCTCCCTGTCCATCACCAGCTCCCGGAGCCTACTCAAACTCACGTCCATAGAGTCGGTGATGCCATCTGATGCAACCCATTATTCACCTAAACCTTTTCAGCCCGAGAGAGGGGGTGCGGGACACAGACAGTGAAGGCTACTGGAAGGAACTCTGCCCCCCTCCAACTTTCAGTGTGGTTTGCTCTACTTGACGTCACCGTGCCTTTAAAGGGGAGGATAGGCATAAAACTCATTCCCACGGTTGAGAAGGGCTATTTATGCAGGTAGGAGGGGGTCTGGGAGGTGTGGTCTTGGGGCACAGCGTGAAAGAGAACGAGAAGGTGGGACTTTGCAGCCTCTGATCAAGACGTGGTACAGTTGAGAGACCTGTACCATCCAAACAAGCCAAGCTCATCCTCCCGTCGCAGCCTTTCCGATGTCAGGCCCTGTCAGGGTGGTTCACACGTGTTTTAAATCCTCGTGGAAAAGGTGACATCCCTGTGACTTCCCCGGTGGTCCAGTGGTTAGGACTCCACTCTCCCAGTGCAGGGGGGCGCCGGGGGCTGGAGTCCATGGGGTCGCTAAGAGTCAGACACAACTGAGAGGCTTCACTTTCTCTTTTCACCTTCATGCATTGGAGAAGGAAATGGCAACCCACTCCAGTGTGCTTGCCTGGAGAATCCCAGGGACAAGGAGGGCCTGGTGGGCTGCCGTCTACGGGGTTGCACAGAGTTGGACACGACTGAAGCAACGCAACAGCAGCAGCAGCAGCAGCAGCAGCAGCAGCAGCAGCAGGGAAGTAGATTCCATATGCTGCGCCTAAGACCCAGCGCAGGGAGATCCAACCAGTCCATCCTAAAGGAAATCAGTGCTGAATATTCGTTGGAAGGATTGATACTGAAGCTGAAGCTCCAATCCTTTGGCCACCTGATGCGAAGAACTGACTCACTGGAAAAGACCCTGATGCTGGGAAAGATTGAGGGTGGGAGGAGAAGGGGATGACAGAGGATGAGCTGCTTGGATGGCATCACCGACTTGATGGACACGAATTTGACCAAGCTCCGAAAGTTGGTGATGGCCAAGGAGGCCTGGCGTGCGGCAGTCCATGGGGTTGCAGAGTCGGGCACAACTGAGCAAATGAACTGAACTGAGGACCCAGCGAAGCCAAATAAGTACATAATTTGTTTTTTTAAAGTGACATCCGTATGCCCATATGATGGAGTTGAGGAGCAGAGATGCTGTGTAGCTTGCCCAGGATCACAGAGCCAGTACATTGTAGAGCAGAGATTTTAAACTGCTTTTCATTGTTACATTGCATCGTTGCTCAAATCAAGCAACACGAAGCTTCTCAGAAGACAATATCTTGTGTTCATTGGGTGTATTTTTTTTTAAATCGGGAGAGATACTAGGGAACAGTGAGGGCAGAATAGAAGTTTAAGGATCAGAGCCTAAAAGGAAGAGTCTGTATGAAAAATAAAGTCTGTCAGCTCTGGTGAATTCCCAAGCCTGTGTTATTAGGCAATGTTGTTACAAGTAGGACAGGGACTTGAACACGTAAAAATAAAAGCTTGCAGAGTTTAACCAGGACAAGGCTTTTCTATTGACCTCCTGGGAGTTTGCTTGGGATGGGGGTAGGGGGATGGTTATGTTCCTTCTACTCTGGTTCTCAGAATCTGGGTTTCATGGAAACTGCGTTTCCCCAAGTACCATTTGGCTGGACTTGAGTAGGTGGTGTCTGCATATTAAAACCTAAAAATAGACCTCAGTAGAACTCGAGGTTTAACAAATCTCTACATTCTCTTTCTGTTCCTGCTGGAGGGACCTTCTTGGGGAATGAACGGCTTTGGTGGAAGCTGTGATCATTATGTGAGACTTGCAGGAGCTGAGGTTAAGATGAACGAGGTGACAAGAAGGTCACAGAGGTGACAAGGCTGGCCTGGTGAATTTCAGCAGGAGCTGTAAAGCGTTCCTAGAATGCCCGTGTTACCAACAGTGACTTTGGTTGCTGTGCCCTCATGAAGGGGAAACAATCACTATCAGGAAAACCCTGAATTCTTTTCCATTACTTTTCAGATGTGCATTGACAGAAGCATGAAGGGAAGAAGTGAAGTGACGTCGCTCAGTCGTGTCCGCCTCTTTGTGACCCCATGTGAACTGTAGCCTACCAGGCTCCTCCATCCATGGAACTTTCCAGGCAAGAATACTGGAGTGGGTTGCCATTTTCTTCCCCAGGGGATCTTCCCGACCCAGGGATAGAACCCGGGTCTCCCGCATTGCAGGCAGACGCTTTACTGTCTGAGCCACCAGGGAAGCCCCAATAAGCATGAAGGGAAGAAACCCATAAAAGAGAAGAGCACACAGCCTCTCACGATTTTAACCACAGTTAAGCACAGTGTGGACTCTCAGAGCCGAGAAGAGTCTGATCTTTGTGGAAGGCTGTTCCTCACCATGACGCCCTTGGTTTAGGGTCACCGAGAATGTCACACTCGAGTCTGATGAGTCAGGAGAAGCTTGTTCTCAACCGTGAGATTTTCCGAGACGAAAAACTGGTGCTTGAGTGTGTGTGTGTGTGTGTACGTGTACATGTGTGTCTGTAATAAGAGCCAATTTGTCCCTCTGATTTTCTGTTTTCTTAGCAAAGACTAGATATGAACGAGAACAGATATGAGAGAGAGGGAGAAATCCAGATAATAATCTGAATTTAAATGGACGGTGTCGCAGGAATGGTTTAATAAACCTAGGAGCCCTTGAACCCATCAGCTAGGAAAAATAAATGAATGTAACCATCTTTCAAATTATGCGTTCTTAACGTTGATTAACTGCTTTCTGAAAACGTATTCTCTATTACGGCCACATCAGATGCACTCTTACAATGTACGTGAGCTTACAGAGCGTCAGTCACGCTAGGTACCACTTGCACACGTGGGTGTTTGGGAGTGAATTGCAAATGATGTCCCTTAAACAGCAGATGGAGATGTCCAAAGCTAGTTTAAAGCATGACCTCGGTCAGCCTTCAAATATGGGAGCCTAGAAAAGACCTCTTGATGTTTTTCTCATTGTTATCTTCTTAGGGTAATCTGTCTCTGTTCATGTTCTATTAGATCAGCCTTTATCTATAGCTGAGAACATTTTCACATAAATTTTATTTCCTCCAAGGGTGAGAAAGAAGAACCTTGGATGAAATGAAGTTCATGTGCGTTAGAGCCTCCAAAAAGTAGAACAAATTTTCCTTTGCTACAAAGGGAAAAAAAAAAGTCTCTGGTAATAAGTTTAGGACTTTAAAAACTATAATAAGTCTCTCAGGTCAAGAAAGGTAGTAAATCTAGTGAAAACGAGATTAAAGGGACCAGGAACAGGCATCCTTCAAGATCCAAATGGTGGGTTATGAAGTAGGTACAGTGGCTGATCTCACATGGCGTTTGGGGATCTAAAAATATGCATACCACTGGTGAATACCTAAAAGTTAGCACAATATTACCACATAGCGGGCAACTGGAAATGTAAATTAATATCAACTGGATAAGGTTCGTCGGTTTAAATCTGTGAGAAAAATACAATGCAATAAAACTCCAACAATGACAAAAGTGAGAATTCCTCACCTACATAAGAAACTGTGTACTGAAGAAGGGCAAATAAAAATTGAGACGTAACAAAAGATGGACAAAATAAATGCAAATCTGTAAAAATTTATACAGAAATGTGAGTATGAGGAGAGTAAACATTTTTCTTTCCTGAAAAGTGATTTGAAAGAAATCTCTCTGAAGGTCATGTATACATGTGTGCTGAGTCACAAAGGTCTGACTCTTTGCAACCCCATGGACTGTAGCCCGCAAGGCCCCTCTGTCCATGGGATTCTCCAGGCAAGAGTACTGGAGTGGGTTGCCATGCCCTCCTCCAGGGGATCTTCTCGACCCAGGGATCAAACCCAGGTGTCTTACATCTCCCGTGGTGGCAGGCGAGTTCTTGACCGCTGCACCACCTGGGAAGCCCACCTCTAAAGGTCACCTACACGTAAATGCCATCACAGGATTCTGAAGCTCAGTGAGTCTGCGTCCAAGAAATGTCCAGCCAGGAAAAATCACTTTGCAGCAGAGACAGGGTGTGGTTGGAAGGGGAGGTTTTGTACTTTACAGAAATGGTAGTCGGGTGGATCAACCTAGAGCCTGTTATAGAGGGTGAAGGAAGACAGAAAGAGAAAAATATATATATTAACGCATATATGTGAAATCTTGAAAAATGGTACCGATGAGCCTCCCTGCAGGGAAGGAATGGAGATGCGGACATAGATAACAGACTTGTGAATACAGCAGGGGAAGGAGGTGGTGGGATGAGTTGAGAGAGTAGCATTGATATATATACACTGTCCTGTGTGAAATAGATGGCAAGTGCGAAACTGCGGTATGCCGCAGGGGGCTCAGCTTGGCGCTCTGTGATGACCTAGAGGGGTGGGTTGGGGGTGGGAGGGAAGCTCAAGAGGTGTATGTTGTTGTACGGGAGAAAGCAACGCAACGTTGTAAAGCAATTTTCCTCCAATTAAAAAAATAAATTAGCATCAGGTGGAGCAACCCAATGCAGGACACTTGGGTTCAATATCTGGGTCGGGAAGATCATCCCCTGAAGAAGGGAATGGCAACCCACTCCAGTATTCTTGCCTGGGAAATCCATGCACAGAGGAGCCTGGCAGGCTACAGTCCATGGGGTTCCAAAGAGTCAGGCATGACTGAGCAAATATCACGCACTTCAAAGGGGAGGACTTCCCCGGTGGCTCAGATGGTAAAGAGTCCGCCTGCCAATTCAGGAAATGGAGGTTCGATCCCTGGGTCAGGAAGATCCATTGAAGAAGGGAATGGCAACCCACTCCAGGATTCTGAGAATCCTATGGACAGAGGAGCCTGGTGGGCAATAAAGAGCTGCACACAACTAATACCTCCAAGAGGAATCCCAAGACCTGTAGGATCGCCACCTGTGAGGTCCAAAGGACTGGGGTCCCACACATGTACAACCAGAATTCCGTTCTTAAAAACTCAAAGATCTGTGTAAAGCTAACACGCGGAGAGCCTAAAATACAACAGAGATGTAGCCTCGGGAAATGTGAATTTTCTCCAAAGACCGGGTACTGACGGTGGACGTGCCTTCCACTGAGAAAATGTCAACCAGCAAGATGCCTGCCATGTGTCCCTGCCTTCTGTTCACTTCTTCACGGCGATGGCTGCGAAATCGGGTTGCTGGATGTGCGGCCTGTCTCCTTGCTAGAGGAGAAGGGAAATCGGTTCTGGTTTGTAAGTAAGAATGAGGTTTCCCTACCCAGGGAGGATACCTGCTTTAAGAGGGAAGAACAGAACAGGAAAAAAAAAAAGATGTGGATGAATCCCTGGGTTGTCAGCACTCATGCAGAGATGTTCATGAGCAGAAGGCCATGGCACAAAAGAGCACCTCAGCAAGAATCTCCCAGTGGCGGAATGGAGGGGCACCCGTTCAGTTCCGTTCAGTCGCTCAAGTCGTGTCCGATGCTTTGTGACCCCACGGACTGCAGCACGCCAGGCTCCCCTGTCCATCACCAACTCCTGGAGCTTGCGTAGAGATACAGAACGCTCCCTCCCACGCAGGGACATAAAATAGAGCAGCTTCTCTGATAGCTCAGTTGGTTAAGAATCCATCTGCTGTGCAGGAGACCCCGGTTCGATTCCTGGGTCGGGAAGATCCTCTGGAGAAGGGATAGGCTACCCACTCCAGAATTCTTGGGCTTCCCTAGTGACTCAGCTGGTAAAGAATCCACCTGCCATGCGGGAGATCTGGGTTCGATCCTTGGGTTGGGAAGATCCCCTGGAGAAGAGAAAGGCTGCCCACTCCAGGATTCTGGCCGGGAGAATTCCATGGACTGTATAGTCCATGGGGTCGCAAAGAGTCGGACACGACTGAGTGACTTTCACTTTCAGAGCAGTTTAGTGGGCTTCCCAGGTGGCACTAATGGTAAAGAACCCACCTGCCAACGCAGGAGATGTAAGAGATGTGAGTTTGATCCCTAGGCTGGGCAGAGTCCCAGGAGGAGGTCATGGGAACCCACCCAGTATCCTCGCCTGGGAAATCCCATGGACAGAGGAGCCTGGCAGGTTACAGTCCATGGGGGTGCAAAGAGTTGAAAAGAAGTTATTTAGCACACATGCATGCAGAGCCTCATTCCATAATACATAAAGCCCACAGATAAGGCTAACAGATGATGCCTGTTAAGTGAAGTACAGTTGCCTATCCAAGGAAAAGATTAACTTGTTTTCTTCTGAAGTTGGCAGATTCTGAACATCATTTCTTTTGTAGAGCAGAACTTGTAACCCTTTTATTTATTTGCTTACTTTTCTTGGAGGTGGGCAGGTCTCTCACCATAATACAATCTCTTCCCAGGGCATATTGTGGGTCTCACTTGTCCAGGACAGCAGCCGCAGCACCTAAACCAGTTCTTGGTCCAATAGCTTTTTCTTAAATATGTGTTTAACATGGAGAGAGAAGACTTGGTTGTTTTCTCGACCCCATGGACTATAGCCCGCCAGGTTCCTCTGTCTATGGGATTTCCCTGGCCAGAAATGGGAGTGGGTAGCCATTCCCTTCTCCGGGGGAATCTTCCCGACACAGGGATCAAACCTGGGTCTCCCGCATTGCAGGCAGCTTGTTCTTTACCATCTGAGCCACCAGGTATCAGTATTAGTTAATTAATATTTGTGAGCAGTCCTGTGGAGGCTCTACTGAGCCTGCTGACAATTCTGTGGATCTTGGCATCCCTACCGTTCCGTCTCATGAATGAACTGTGCCCTTTCTCTGCTGTGGGACTCCACCGATCTGTTTTAGGGACCTGAGACTCACTAAGGAGGGCTTTTAAGACCAGCAAGGAACAAGACCTTGTGAACTGCCCACTGTTTGCCTATCAGCTTGTCCTTATCTGCATTCTTTATCGTGGACAAGAAACAGGATGGGTTCCAGCCTAGCGTGTTTGTTGTGATGCAGATGGTTTTGATTGTCAGGCAGCTTTGCTGATCTTAAAGCCAGAAGACTTGGATTTGAATCCCAGCTTTCACCTGTCATCCTTAGGAGAACCAAACAAGACTGAATCTTTAGGTGCACCAAGCATGCTCCCCAAAGTTTCCCTGCAGAGCATTTGTTTTTCTGAACCTTCTCTTGAGGCTATTGTTTTTTTTTGTTGTTGTTTTTTCATGCTTTCCATTGTGCTTTGGTAATTTAGGAGGAGTTGAGAACAAATACTTAACTTCTATATTTTAAAATAATAAGCGTTCAGTTTTATCTTTTTTTCTTTTAAATAGCTGCTTGCTCTGATTTGCTGAAGTGTAGCATGCTAAGAAATTCACATTCACAGGACAGTTTTCCTTGGGAGTATTTATCGAAAACTGATCACCACTGTGAAAACTTTTTTAATGGAAAACTGATCTCCGAAGAATTTATGCTTTTGAATTGTGTTGGAGAAGACTCTTGAGAATCCCTTGGACTGCAAGGAGATCAACGCAGTCCACCCTAAAGGAAATCAGTCCTGAAAATTCATTGGAAGGACTGATGCTGAAGCTCCAAAACTTTGGCCACCTGATGGGAAGAACTGACTCATTGGAAAAGACCCTGAGGCTGGGAAAGATTGAAGGCAGGAGGAGAAGGGGGTGCAGAGGATGAGATGGTTGGATGGCCTCACTGACTCAATGGGCATGAGTTTGAGTAAACTCTGGGAATTGGTGATGGACAGGGAGGCCTGGGGTGCTGCAGTCCAGGGGTTCGCAAAGAGTCAGATACGACTGAGCAACTGAACTGAACTATCACAACTGTAGTCCCTTATCCTGAGGAAGCAAAATGCTTACCTTATGCAAAAGTAATGGAAATGTTAGGTGGCACAGGGTTTAAAATATATGACAGTGAGTCAGGAACTCTGCCTAACTGCATATTGATTGCAGCAGACACCCTCTCCAGGGCCATGAAAGATGGCAATGTAGCAAAGCAAGGGACTTAGGGAACAGAGAGACCAAACCTGCTCAGCTTTGTCCCCACTTTTAGAATATTTTATTCACCAACAGTTTATTAAATTCTTAGGATGTAGAATTGAGAAGCATTAGAATCCTGTGTACGATCTACTCTCAGGATGTGGTTTTCCCTGACAGCTCATTTGGTAAAGACTCCGCCTGCAATGCAGGAGACCCCAGTTCAATTCCTGGGTTGGGGAGATCCTCTGGAGAAGGGATAGGTTACCCACTCCAGTCTTCTCGGGCTTCCATGGTGGCTTAGCTGGTAAAGAATCTGCCTGCAAGGCAGGAGGCCTGGGTTCAGTCCCTGGGTTGGGAAGATCCCCTTGGAGACGGGAAAGGCTACCCACTCCAGTATTCTGACCTAGAGAATTCCGTGGACTATACAGTCCATGGGGTCACAAAGAGTCGGACATGACCGAGCAACTTTCACTTTCAGGTAATCTGATGGTAGAAGCTGGTCTGGGCAGCTGAAAACAGCGGTCTCCAAGCTTTGATTCAGTGCCCTGTTAGGAAATTTGATATAAAGACGGATCGGTGTTGTGAAGGGCATTTGTATATGTCTACCTTCCAATATCGGAGAAGGCAATGGCACCCACTCCAGTACTCTTGCCTGGAAAATCCTATGGACGGAGGAGCCTGGTAGGCTGCAGTCCATGGGGTCGCTAAGAGTCGGACACGACTGAACGCTTGCATGAAAGCGCTCGTGTATGTCAAGAACTCGTTTTGAGAGCAGCACAATTTCTCCAACGCTGACGGGCTGGGACACCTGTGCACATGGACGTCTTTGTTCAACCTGCATGAATTCCACTCAGACCCCAGCAGCTCCCTGACTTATCACAGCTGCGGTGCACGGCCAATACCAGGCAGGCCCAGGCAGGCTAGAAGAGGCAGGCCACGGGGTCTGGCCCCTCTGATGGGCTTGTGGAGCTAGTTGGCATCGGTGAAAGAAATGGGACTTCATGCCTGGGGATTTTTCAGCCAAGGAGGAAAGTCGGGCAGAAATGGGGGTTAGGAGGAAAGACAAGAAAAGCTGTGTATAGCAACAGTTAGGGATAATAAATCACAGGCAGGTTGGGTGAAGGAACGATTTTTGTAGAGAGGCATGTTTGCCTCAGTGGAAACAGTGATAGACTTTATTTTGGGGGGGGGGCTCCAAAATCACTGCAGATGGTGACTGCAGCCATGAAATTAAAAGATGTTTGCTTCTTGGAAGAAAAGCTATGACCAAGCTAGACAGCATATTAAAAAGCAGAGACATTGCTTTGCCAACAAAGGTCCGTCTAGTCAAGGCTATGGTTTTTCCAGTAGTCATGTAAGGATGTGAGAGCTGGACTATAAAGAAAGCTGAGTGCAGAAGAACTGATGCTTTTGAACTGTGGTGTTGGAGAAGACTCTTGAGAATCCCCTGGACTGCAAGGAGATCCAACCAGTCCATCCTAAAGGGAATCAGTCCTGAATATTCATTGGAAGGACTGATGCTGAAGCTGAAACGCCAATCCTTTGGCTACCTGATGCGAATTGCTGACTCACTGGAAAAAATCCTGATGATGGGAAAGACTGAAGGTGGGAGGAGAAGGGGACGACAGAGGATGAGATGGCTGGATGGCATCACTGACTCAATGGATATGAGTTTGAATAAACTCTGGGGGTTGGTGATGGACAGGGAAGCCTGGCGTGCTGCTGTCCATGGGGTCACAAAGAGTCAGACATGACCGAGCAACTGAACTGAATGGAACTGAAGCTCCTGGCTTGGGGGTCCTGTTTCATGCTTTGATGTCCTGCACCTGCGTTATCCCAGTCTTCCTGAATCTCCTCCCCCGAGCTGCCTGGCACCGAAATGCCATCACCTGCTTTCAAGCCCTGGCTTCTTCTCCTGGATCGTCGTCTGTAGATGTCCCAGCCTTTCTGCTCAAAGGGACGCCTGGCTGACTGTGAGTGCGAAGGAAGAGGGTCAGTGTTCTCCGGGCGTTACTTATACTCTGCTCTTATCCTAAGGGCGACCCCGGGCTGCTGTCCGAGGAAGCGCTTTGTCTGGCAGCCTGGATGACTGTGTTCCCCACAAAGGACACTGGAGGGACCCAAGGAACCCTTCCCCATTGTTATGTGGCAGGCGATTTCAGTGTGTGGGGGTGAGTGTGATTTCTGTCCCTTTTCCCCAAGGAGCGTTTGACAATATCGGGAGATACAGCTGGGAGGTGGCAGGGAACAGTACATCTAGGAGGTAAAGGCCAGGGATGGTTCCCCACGTTGAATGCACAGGATCGACCCTGAGAGCAAAGGATTATCTAGGTGCAATTAAAAAAGAATAAAATAATGTCATTTGCAGCAACACGGATAGACCTAGAGGGTGTCCCGCTAGGTGAAGTAAGTCAGAGAAGGAGAAATATCTTATCACACCCCTTATATGTGGGCTCTACAAAGAAATGATACAAATGGATTTACAAAACAGGGAGACTCGCAGACTTAGAGAGTGAACTTATGGTTGCCTGGACACACTGCTGTGTTTATCATGGAGAACCAGCAGGGACCTGCTGTCCAGCACAGGGAGCTCTGCTCAATACTCTGTAATAACCTTATAGTTCCCAGGGGGAAGGATGGGGGAAGGGACAGTCAGGGAGTCTGGGATGGACATGCACACACTGCTGTGTTTATCATGGAGAACCAGCAAGGACCTGCTGTCCAGCACAGGGAACTCTGCTCAGCGTCATATGGCAGCCTGGATGGGAGGGGAGTTTGGGGGAGAAAGGATGCATGTATGGCTGGGTCCGTACACGCAGTTCCCCTGAAACTGTCACAACGTTCTTAATTGGCTATACTCCAATATAAAACTAAAAGTTAAAAGAAGAAAAAGAATTATCTAGCTTCAGAAGTCCAGACTGACAGGTTTGAGGGACCCTGTTGTAAACCACTTGGGACATAAGCCTCTTTTGAAAAGGAAGCTATAGAAGAGATAGACAGAGAAACAGATAAAGGTGAATTCTCACATCCACAATTTACAAGCTTAATCGGCAGGGTAAGGAGTGACTGACCTGAACTGAACTGAAGGAGCGGTCTCACATACACACTGAAGATAGGATAAATTGGTAAAAGTAGATGAAGGTGAACACAGACAATTAAAAATGACTTAAGTAGCATGGAGGTCTGGAAATCTTAGGAAGACACTCTTAGGATTTTGAATAAATGAAAGCTGTCAGTGTAACATTTCTGCACTAAACCAATCTGCATTAAAAAAAAAAGAAAGAAAAAAGAAAAGACAGTGAAGGACAGCCCTGAACTTGGGGCTGAACTTGGGGAAATCCTGTTGATTACCATGTGTATTAATCAGCCGACAGTGTGAGAGGATAGGAGACGCCTGATTTGTGATTCTAAGTCAGTTGTATCACAGCAAAGGCAAAACCAGCAAACACCTACTTGTGCCAGATTTTAAAAAGGGACAAGAGTCTTGGAAAAAAGAACCTTTGCAATTATCAGCCATGCGTTATTGAAGGAAGCTTACCGGGTACCAGGAGATAGGCAAACTCTTTATCCCCACTGGCTCACTGTGTTGCCTAGCTCTGTTGCTTCCCATGGGAGATACAATTTGTGACTTTCTTTCAGTCACAGATGACTCCTGCTGAAGAAGCCTAAAGGTCCTTCCCTAACTGAGATGGAGTGTAAGGCAGAATGTCCCTTCCCCCATCCATTTGTACCATTTCTTTGTAGAGCCATGCACGCCACTGTTTGCTTTTCTTGGCAAGGTCAGCTTAGAGCAAGCTAAGCATTTTAAAGCATTTTGTCTTAGAGAGCAAGAATGAGAAATTCATAGACTTCGAGTTGGAGAGGACTTCAGAGGTGTGAACCTGGTTTCTTTAGGAAGGGTCCTGGGCAGGGCTGAGGATTCTCAGTTCCGTTCAGTTCAGTTGTTCAGTCATGTCCGACTCTTTGCGACCCCATGGACTGCAGCATGCCAGGCCTCCTGGAGTTTACTCAAACTCATGTCCATGGAGTCAGTGATGACACCCAACCGTCTCATCCTCTGTCGTCCCCTTCTCCTCCTGCCTTCAATCGTTCCCAGCATCAGGGACTTTTCAAATGAGTCATAAGCAAGAAAGTACTTTTATTTCCTCCAGTAACAGCCATCATGGGGCTCTCTGCCCCTCTTTCCTATACGATGTGAAATCTCTTGGGGATGCCATCTTGCTTTTTTAACCCTCATCAAGAGGCTTTTTGGTTCCTCTTCACTTTCTGCTATCATCTGCATATCTGAGGTTGGGTCTCCCTGGTGGCTCAGTGGTAAGGAATCCGCCTGCCAATGCAGGAGACATGAGTTCGGTCCCTGGGTGGGGAAGATCCCCTGGAGAAGGAAATGGCAACCCACTTCTGTATCCTTGCCTGGAGAATCCCATGGACAGAGAGGCCTGGCGGGCTACAGTCCATGGGGTCGCAGAGAGTCGGACATGACTTAGTGACTAAACATTGAGTTTTTATTCCTGAAAGACTCTTATTTTGTTGTGAAGCCTTGGCGTTGTCCATCTTGAACTTAAATTTCTGACTGATGTAAAAACTCTTTCCTCCTGCCAAACCCCGGAGCTGGCTGGACTTGTGGTCCTGGGGGCCTGGAGGGTGTGGTGATGAGGCAAGGACCTGCACCCTGAGCCTGTCTCTTTCTTCCCTGGCATAGGTGTCAAGATAAAGTGGGAAGAGGGGAGCTCGTCTCCCTGACTGCCCGAGGCTAAATGTTTGCAACCCTCTCTATTGTCTTTGACACCAGTGTGCCTGCAGATATTTCAGAACAACTTTTCACCGACTCTTTCCTTCCATTCCCTTATAACAGGGCCTCACATGCTTCATATTGCAGTTTCCCTGATGTTGAAGAGTCTGTCTACCAGGAGGAGTAATAATAATGTGCTAAGTCACGAAGGTCCGACTCTGTGCGACCCCATAGACGGCAGCCCACCAGGCTCCCCTGTCCCTGGGATTCTCCAGGCAAGAACACTGGAGTGGGTTGCCATTGCCTTGTCCAATAATAATATTTGCTCAGTTCAGTTCAGTTCAGTCGCTCAGTTGTGCCTGAGTCTTTGCGACCCCATGAATTGCAGTACGCCAGGCCTCCCTGTCCATCACCAGCTCCCGGAGTTCACTCAAAGTCACGTCCATCAAGTCCGTGATGCTATCCAGCCATCTCATCCTCTGTCGTCCCCTTTTCTTCATGCCCCTAATCCCTCCCAGCATCAGAGTCTTTTCCAATGAGTCAGTATTTTGCATCAGGTGGCCAAAGGATTGGAGTTTCAGCTTCAGCATCAGTCCTTCCAATGAACACTCAGGACTGACCTCCTTTAGGATGGACTGGTTGGATCTCCTTGCAGTCCAAGGGACTCTCAAGAGTCTTCTCCAACACCACAGTTCAAAAGCATCAGTTCTTCTGCGCTCAGCTTTCTTCACAGTCCAACTCTCACATCCATACATGACCACTGGAAAAACCATAGCCTTGACTAGACGGACCTTTGTTGGCAAAGTAATGTCTTTGCTTTTCAATATGCTATCTAGGTTGGTCACAAGTTTCCTTCCAAGGAATAAGTGTCTTTTAATTTCATGGCTGCAGTCACCATCTGCTGTGATTTTGGAGCCCCCCCAAAATAAAGTCTGACACTATTTCCACTGTTTCCCAATCTATTTGCCATGAAGTGATGGGACCAGATGCCATGAGCTTCATTTTCTGAATGTTGAGCTTTAAGCCAACTTTTTTACTCTCCTCTTTCACTTTCATCAAGAGGGTTTTTAGTTCCTCTTCACTTTCTGCCATAAGGGTGATGTCATCTGCATATCTGAGGTTATTGATATTTCTCCCGGCAGTCTTGATTCCAGCTTGTGCTTCTTCCAGCCCAGCGTTTCTCATGATGGACTCTGCATAATATGTACTCTTCATGCCTAAAATCAGCTCTGCCCAAAGTGTGTTCCACCTCACAGAAACAGAACAAACTGTAACTGCCCACATGGCTGCTCTGGTGAAGTATATTTCGGAAAGTGCTTTCTTTCTGTATTTTCCTCTTCTGTTGCCACTGAGGATTTTCACTGAATATGAGCATATGAGAATCCCCCGTACGCTTGTTTTATGTTGACCCCAACTTGTCTTAAACTCAATTGACATGGAACTTTCTTTAGCACATAAAATGCTTTATACCCATGTTGCATAAGCCCTCTAATACCTATTCATGTACATCTATCAAGAGAAATCATGTAACTGAACAGCTTACACTGTTACTAATATTGACTGTTGTAAGTTATAAACAAAATTAAACAAATTTTGTTAAAAGTCATTACCTGTGTGGTCAGGGTTGCCACAAAGTTTCCAGCATTGAGCTTCTACCTCTCTGAGTTCTCGACCACTTGTGGGTTTCACCACCGATCTGAACCATTCTGGGTGCATCTTCTCATCTTGCTAGTGTAAGGGGACCATTTTTTTTTCTTTTTTACAAATTTCTCCCCTTGCATGTCATTTTCCTTCTCAGTTTCTCCCCATTGCTGCTAAGTCGCTTCAGTCGTGTCCAACTCTGTGCGACCCCATAGACAGCAGCCCACCAGGCTCCCTTGTCCCTGGGATCCTCCAGGCAAGAATACTGGAGTGGGTCGCCATTTCCTTCTCCAATGCATGAAAGTGAAAAATGAAAGTGAAGTCGCTCACTTGTTTCCGACTCTCTGTGACCCCATGGACTGCAGCCTACCATGAGATTTTCCAGGCAAGAGTACTGGACCTATCCAACCTCAAACACATACAAGAACTAGGTAGCATGTTACCCCAGGGTAGGAGACAACTTGATCAGAGGTTCAAAGCTTGATCTTATGGAAGAAAGTTTACTAACTTCTTTCAACTTCCTTTTCATCATGATTTCAGGGGCTCTGCTTGGAATACCTGTCTCCTGGAGGGCAGGGAAGACTAAGGCCCACCTGTAAGCAGTGGCCAGGAGGTAGGACCGCTAAAAGTAAAGCTCTTAGTCTTAGAGCCTACCTGTGTTTACTGAAAGGTCCTCACCATACTGACCAAGCAAATCGGCTTAGGTCAGTTTGCAGTATTTGGTGCCCCCACCAGACTGATACATAACACGAGAACCAATCACACAGAGGCTGTTAGAAGGTTCAGATTTCTCCAGAGGAAATCAACATGTTATTAGTCTTCTGGGCAACCCAGAGATTCTGAAGGGGACTGAAAACGTTAGCAGAGATTTTGATAATGTAGCTAGCGTGCAAGCACGTGTGTTCCATTGTGTCCAGCTCTTTGCAACCCCATGAACTGCAGCCCACCATGCTCCTCTGTCCGTGGGACTTCCCAGGCAGGAATACTGGAGTGGGTTGCCATTTCTTTCTCCAGAGGATCTTCCCAAACCAGGGATGGAATCCAGGTCTCCTGTATTGCAGGCAGATTCTTTACCATCTGAGCCACCAGGGAAACCCAGTTTGCTGGATCTCATACTTCCTTGTTCACAAACACATATATCAAACAGCACTCGTATCTTTAATTAATATGCCTTCTGGTGTCTATTTCAATAACAACAGTAGAAGTGCCTGAAAATTACCTCTGAGGTGTCAGTTCCTGGTTACACTGAGTAAATCACCTCTGGTGTATGAGTTTAACTGAGACACTTATGCGTATTCACTGCACTGTGATCTGCTCAACAGTTTTAAAAGTAGATTATTACCTCGTGGGCAATACAACTCACCACCCTCAGCACAAATATTTCAGTATGTTCCTCAGGTTTTGAGGCCATGGCTGCCATACAGAGTCATTGTGGTTGTGAAAGGCACTCAAGTAAATCAGGTGAGGTTACTTATCGCTGACTTCCCCGGTGGCTCAGACAGTAAAGCGTCGGCCTGCAGTGTGGGAGACCAGGGTGTGATCCCTGCGTTGGGAAGATCCTCTGGAGAAGGAAATGGCAACCCACTCCAGTACCCTTGCCTGGAAAATCTCATGGACAGAAGGGCCTGGTATGCTACAGTCCATGAGGTCGCAAAGAGTCAGGCACAACTGAGCGACTTCACTCACTCACTCACTTATTATTGGAGGGCTTCCCAGATGGTGCTAGCGGTAAAGAATCTGCCTGCAACGCAGGCCACTTAAGAGATGTGGGTTTGATCCTTGGGTTGGGAAGATCCTCTGGAGGAGGGCATGACAACCTACTTTAGTATTCTCACCTGGAGAACTCCATGGACAGAGAAGCCTGGTGGGCTACAGTTCATGGGATTGCAAAGAATCAGACACAATGGAAGCAACTTAGTATGTGTGCACGAACTTATTGTTGGAGCAAGATGTCCAAGGCACGTGTGTGCTCATAGGAGTTTATCTGTGATCAGCTTTCTCAAACTTTGGAATGAATAATAAGAAAAATAAAGGGAGATGAAAAAGCTGTGAATATTGAAGCAGCTCTCAGCTGTGACCTTCTCAAGCATACTATTACTGCTCATTTTTCTAAGTATCACTGATGTCATCATCCTCTCCTCTGCCCCCTTGAAGATCATTCAATCCATGGGATTGCAAAGAGTCAGGTATGACTGAGCAATTAACATTTTAAGGGGCTTCCCTGGCGCCTGGGACCATAAAGAATCAGCCTGCAATGCAGGAGACTTGGGTTCTGTCCTGGGTGGGGAAGATCCCCTGGAGAAGGGAAGCTGCAGTATTCTTCTCTGGAGAATTCCATGGACAAAGATGCCTGGTGGGCTACAGTCCATGGGGTCACAAAAGAGTTGGACCTGACTGAGCAATTAACATTTCACTTTTTTTTTTAATCTTAATTGAGGAAACTGTTGAGTCTCTTTTCAGCAGATGAGAAGTCACCGGATCAAAATGGTTGGGTTCTCTCAGGCCTCAGGAGCTTGCTGTAAGAATTTTCAATTAGCAGAAACCAGCTATCTTGGGTTGGAAGGTAGGAAAATGAAAACAGAAATAAGATGGAGTGAGGCAGTTGTTCTGGAAAGATAACATATTATCAATTTTTGGAAAAGGTGGTAGAAAGATAAATAAGTCTTGGACAGCTAGATTCTAGTTTGGGATTTATTAGGAAAGCTGATGGCTTAGGCAACTCTGGGGAAAGTGTATCCTGTGGTGTCGGTGATATGAGGAAGACAGGAGATTTATTGCCAAGGCTTATAACCCTTGGTTATGTAAGTGTTACTGACAATCTCTGCTATTTGTGCAGGCATGTGGTAAGCAGATAGCCCAGCTTTGAAAAAATAATCCCGAGTATGTCCCAAAGCAGATAACTGAAAGGAGGAGGTGATTTCTTTTATCTTAACAGAAATTGCCTCATGAAAATGAGATATGTTTCAACACTTTTCCTCTGTCCTTTTTCTCACCAAAAAGTTTGACCACAAATTCTGTAAGAAATAAAACAAAAACCAAAACCCAAAAAACCCTAACACTTTGGGGCACTTTACTCTCTGAACAAATCTATAGTATTTGGGATGTGTGTGTGTGTGTGTGTGTCTATCTTACCTTCTGGAAATAGACTGTCAACTCCTTGGGCTATTGTCTTCATCTCTTATTTTTTTAGGATCACACATGTGCATTTTTAAGACCAAAAAAAAAAAAAAAAATCTCAGACACGATCTGGTAAATCAACAATTTAGTGATGAAAGAAACAAGAGGAAGAATGTCTTGCTGCTTGTCCAGGTCACTAAGACCGTCAGCTGAGCCTTATGACGTTGCCCTTTTGCAAGTCAGTGAAGTGAGTGGAGTCGCTCAGTCGTGTCCGAGTCTTTGCGACCCCATGGACTGTAGCCCACCAGGCTCCTCAATCCATGGAATTTTCTAGGCAAGAGTACTGGAGTGGGTTGCCATTTCCTTCTCCAGGGGATCTTCCCGACCCAGGGATCGAACCAGGGTCTCCTGCATTGTGGGTAGATGCTTTACCCTCTGAGCCACCAGGGAATCAACCTTTGCAAGTCAAAGCAAGTCCAACTGGCAGTTTCACGGAGCTCGGTTGGTAAAGAATCCGCCCGCATTGCATGAGACCCTGGTTCGATTCCTGGCTTGGGAAGATCCTCTGGAGAAGGGATAGGCTACCTACCCCAGTATTCTTGGGCTTCCCTTGTAACTAAGCTGGTAAAGAATCCACCGGCCTTGTGGGAGACCTGAGTGTAATCCCTGGGTGGGGAAGATCCCCTGGAGAAGGGAAAGGCTACCCATTCCAGTACTCTGGCCTGGAGAATTACATGTACTAGTCCATGGGGTAGCAAAGGGTTGGACACGACTGAGCGACTTTCACTTCAGTTCACTTCACTTCATATCCGTGTATATAAATGGCTGGGGATAGAATCAGGAGGGAAATGTCCTGTGGGGTGTATTAAACATCTTGTCACCTCAGATATTTGCATGAACACCATCATAAGTATCTGCTGATGGATTAACAGAAAACTCAGAAGTCTCCAGGTTGAATACTGTTTCCATGACCTGTTCAGTTTCAGCAATGACTTGTTTGGGGAGGAAAAAAAATTAAGTAGGAAATGAACATTTGAGGTTGACCTTTTTTGTAACTGTGTCCTAAATTGGTACATTGAAACATATTTTGGAAATTTAAAGACTCTCTTCCACCCAGTATATTGTGACCTGTTTACTTTGTTGCTTCAATTTATCATGACTAGAAATGGAAATAGTTTAATTTAGAACTGTATTTAATTTAGATTTTATTTATTTAATGTTTAGAACCAGTGGTTACATAGATCTATAAATATCTCTGGAGCCCAAAGGTGAATATATTACATAATCACTGATTACTGGAGGGATTGGAGAGATGGAGAAAGATGGTAACATTGTGTTCTTTTTACAAGAGATGGAATTATCAACAAGTCTTATTCTATAAGCCTCCAATTATGTTGTAGTGACTTTAAATTTGTTTCCATAATGGGGACTGAGCTACTGCAGGTCCTTCTAAGGAGCTTTAAGACTGAATTTTCTCTCGTGGGGAATGTTCATGTGATGCTGATAAAGCCGGTTGACCATTTAGTTTTGCACTGATGTATTTGACTCAGGTTCAAAGACCAAAATCAAATGAAATGGCTTTTACCGAGCTTTTGCTAGAGAAGCTTTCCCTTTGTATATCAGTAATGAAAGGTAAAGAGAATAGAGGATTAAAAAATGCAGGTCAGGAATGAGTGATTCAGTGTGAAAGTGAATTTGAATCAATAGCTTAAGTTGCTCAATGGCTAATGTGACCTTCTTGATTAGATAACGAGTTCACAAGAAAGGGCTGCCTACTGTCGTAGCTTATTTTTCCAGATCTTCAGTCATGTTTGTAACTAGTGTCTGTTCTCATAGTTTAATTTAATTTTTAAAAGATAAATTATTTGCATTTTGTTGATGACTGTTGCTGGAGACCCTTGGAACCTAGACTGCATCCTTGATTTCCATGCTTGTTTCTATATATTTAAATGTATAGATTTTAAAGCACTTACAAAGGTCCAGTTTTTTAAATTCATGATATATCAGTTATTTTGCTAATCTTGACAAATTACTTTTAGGATTCAACTTTTTCTCTAGTGTTGCCTTATTATTGAAGTGTTATTATTGTTGATAAGCGTTAGTCATTCCGTTGTATCCAACTCTTTGCAACCCCATGGACTATAGCCGCCAGGCTCCTCTGTCCATGGGCTTCTCTAGGCAAGAATACTGGGGTGGGTTGCCATTCCCTTCTCCAGGGGATCATCCCAATCCTGGGACTGAGCCCAGGTCTCCTACATTTCAGGTGGATTCTTTACCATCTGAGACATCAAGAAAGCCCCTTATTATAGATACCTCTTAAAAATTTTATTTGTTGTCCTATGGTTTAAAATATACTTCTTTTATTAGTTAAAAATCTACCTACAAACACTATTGTAACTCTTCAAGTGGCATGAAGACTTTATTGCAATATCCCCACTCCTCCACCCCCGCCTCACCATTTATACTAGTTTTTGGAATATATTTAACTTTTACATCTGCTATAGACACACATTATGTTGCTTCTATTTTTTTCCTGAGAAAATTAGTGGTCATTCCACCTGCCAGTGTAGGACGGAGAAGGCAATGGCACCCCACTCCAGTACTCTTGCCTGGAAAATCCCATGGACAGGGGAGCCTGGAAGGCTGCAGTCCATGGGGTCGCTAAGGGTCGGACACCACTGGGCAACTTCACTTTCACTTTTCACTTTCATGCATTGCAGAAGGAAATGGCAACCCACTGCAGTGTTCTTGCCTGGAGAATCCCAGGGACGGGAGAGGCTGGTGGGCTGCAGTCTATGGGGTCGCACAGAGTCGGACATGACTGCACTGACTTAGCAGTAGCAGCAGCAGAGCAATATTTTAAAACATATCTTCTCTGTGTCTTTTTTCTATCTTTTATTAGGGTATAGTTGATTTACAATGTTGTGTTAGTTTCAGGGGTACAGCAAAGTCAATCAGTTAATCATATACATACATCCGTTCTCTTTTAGAGTCTTTTCTCTTATAGGTCATCACAGGGTACTGAATAGAGTTCCCTGTGCTATGCAGTAGGTCATTATTAGTTATCTATTTTACATGTAGTGGTGTGTACATGTCAATCCCAACCTCCCGATTTATCGTCGGTCATTCCCCCTTGTAACCATAAGCTTGTTTTCTATGTCTGTGACTCTGTTTCTCTTTTATAAATAAGTTCACTTGTAACCATTTTTTATTTATTTAGATTCCACATGTAGGTGATAATCGTACGATATTTGCCTTTCTCTGACATGCTTCCCTCAGTATGATCATCTCTATATTCATCCATGTTGCCGTACAAGGCATTATTTTGCCCTTCTTTATGGCTGAGTAGTATTTCATTGTGTATATATACCACATTCAGAAAACGAAGATCATGGCATCCGGTCCCATCACTCCATAGGAAATAGATGGGGAAACAGTGGAAACAGTGTCAGACTTTATTTTTGGGGGCTCCAAAATCACTGCAGATGGTGACTGCAGCCATGAAATTAAAAGACACTCTTTGGAAGAAAAGTTATGACCAACCTAGATAGCATATTGAAAAGCAGAGACATTACTTTGCCGACTAAAGTCCGTCTAGTCAAGGCTATGGTTTTTCCTGTGGTCATGTATGGATGTGAGAGTTGGACTGTGAAGAAAGCTGAGAGCTGAAGAATGGATGCTGTGGAACTGTGGTGTTGGAGAAGACTCTTGAGAGTCCCTTGGACTGCAAGGACATCCAACCAGTCCATTCTGAAGGAGATCAGCCCTGGGATTTGTTTGGAAGGAATGATGCTAAAGCTGAAACTCCAATACTTTGGCCACCTCATGCGAAGAGTTGACTCATTGGAAAAGACTCTGATGCTGGGAGGGATTGGGGGCAGGAGGAGAAGGGGACGACAGAGGATGAGATGGCTGGATGGTGTCACGGACTCGATGGACGTGAGTCTGAGTGAACTCCGGGAGTTGATGATGGACAGGGAGGCCTGGAGTGCTACGATTCATGGGGTCACAAAGAGTCGGACACGACTGAGCGACTGAACTGAACTGAACCACGTCTTTATTCGCTTCTCCGTTGATGAACATTTACTTTGCTTGCATGTCTTGGCTTCTTGTGTATAGAGTTGCAGTGAAAGCTGCAGTGCACGTTATCTTTTCAAATTATAGTTTTCTTTGGATATATGCCCAGGAATGAAATTGCTGGATCATATGGTAGTTCTGTATCTAGTTTTTAAAGAAACCTGCATACAGTTCCCCATAATGGTTGTACCAACTTACATTCCCACCAAAAGTGTTAGGAGAGGTCCCTTTTCTCTACATCCTCTCCAACAATTAGTCTTTCTAGATGTTTTGATGATGGCCATTCTGACTGGTATGAGGTGTCGGCTCATTGTGGTTTTGATTTGTGTTTCTCGAATTAGTGATGTTGAACATCTTTTCATGTGCTTTCTGGCTATCTGTATATCTTCTTTGAAGGCATGTCTATCTAAGTTTTCTGCCCATTTTTTTTGATTGGACTGTTTATTTTTTTGATACTCAACTCCATGAGCTGTCTCATGGCATTTTAGAGATTAGGGTATTTTTAAGATTTAGGTTGGAGAAGGAAATGGCAACCCACTCCAGTGTTCTTGCCTGGAGAATCCCAGGGACGGGGGAGCCTGGTGGGCTGCCGTCTATGGAGTTGCACAGAGTTGGACACGACTGAAGTGACTTAGCAGCAGAGATTTAGGGTATTTTGGAGATTAACTCCTTGTTGGTTGCTTCATTTGCAGATAGCTTTTACCCATTCTGTGGGTTGTCTTTTTGTTTCTTTTGCTGTGCAAAAGATTTTAACTTTAATTAGGTCCCATTTGTTTATTTTTGTTTTTAATTTTTATTACTGTAGGAGGTTGGTCAAACAAGGTGTTGCTGTGATTTATATCAGAGAGTGTTCTGCCTATGTTTTCTTCTAAGAGTTTTATAGTATCTGGTCTTTTAGGGTATTTTAAATTTTTTTTCCAATTCTGGAAATCCTCATTTCTTTGTTTAGAATCAAGTTCCTGTTACCATACCCTTTTTATCCAAAGCACTTGTTTTGATGTTTCTTGTACCTTACATCTTCTGGTAATGAAGATTTCCTCTGTTTGTCTGAAAGGTTTTGTTTCTGTCATTTTGGAAGCAGTTTTCTCTTCTTCTTTCTTTTAGCATTTTAGAGATGTCACACCATCATCTTTCTTTTTGTTTCTGTCGTTTTGGAAACAGTTAATACCTGGTTCATAGTGTGTACTAAGTTGCTTCAGTCGTGTCTGACTCTTTGCGACCCTATGGGCCATAGCCCACCAGGATCCTCTGTCCTTGGGATGCTCTGGGCAAGAATACTGGAGTGGCTTCGCATGCCCTCCTCCTGAGGATCTTCCCTATCCAGGGACTGAACCCGTGTCTCTTACATTTCCTGCGCTGGCAGATGGGTTCTTTGTCTGCTGACTGACTGGGGAAGCCCCTGGTTTGTAGTAAGCTGTTTCAAAGGTTCTAAAGCCCCACCCCATTTTGGAAAAAGTTCTTTTAGCATTTTAAAGATGTCACACCATCCTCTTTCAGTTTTCATAGTTTTCTGATGAGAAGTCTGCTGTAATGCTTATCTTTATTCCTCTATGTAATCATATAACACAAACCACCTCCCCCCGACCCCAGGCCTGCTACCTTTAAGATTATCTCTTCATCTTTAGCTTTCACAGTTTGATTGCATTGAGTTTAGTCAGGTATCTGTGTTTATTTTTATTTGAATTAAAGCATAGTTGACTTATAATATGTTTTATTTTATTAGTTTTGAGTGTATATCCTAGTGGTTCAGTATTTTTGCATGCTAACCCCATGCCCCTAGTCTGTCCCTGCCCCTTCACTCTCCCCTTTGCTAACCACGAGTTTCTCTTCTGCATCAGTGTGCCTGTTTCTCTTTTGCATATTCATTCATCTGTATCATTTTTTAGATTCCACACGTAAGTGATGTCATACAGTATTTGTTTTTCTCTGACTTATTTCACTAAGGACAGTATTCTCTAGGTCCATGCACGTTGCTCCGAAAGGCATTATTACATTCATTTTTATGGCTGAATAATACTCCATTGTATGTATGTTCAGTTCGGTTCAGCTGCTCAGTTGTGTCCCACTTTGCAACCCCATGGACTGCAGCACGCCAGGCCTCCCTGTCCATCAGCAACTCCTGGAGTTTACACAAACCCATGTCCATTGAGTCAGTGATGCCATTCAACCATCTCATCCTCTGTCATCCTCTTCTCCTTCTGTCCTCAATCTTTCCCAGCATCAGGGTCTTTTCAGATGAGTCAGTTCTTCGCATCAGGTGGCCAAAGGATTGGAGTTTCAGCTTCAACATCAGTCCTTCCAATGAACACTCAGGACTGATTTCCTTTAGGATGGTTTGGTTGGACCTCCTTGCCTATCTTATCTACCCATTTGTCTGTTGACAGGTACTTGAGTTGCTTCCCTGGCTTGGCTATCACAAACAGTCTTGTTTTGAATATTGACATATCTTTTCAAATTAGTGTTTTCATTTTTCTCCAAATATACTCAGGAGTGAGGTTGCTGAATTATATGGGATTTAATAGTTCAGTTTCTAGTTTTTTGAGGAACCACCATATGTGTTTGATAGTGGCTATGGCAACTGACATTCCCACCAACAGTCTAAGAGGGTTCCCTTTTCTGCACACCTTCTCTCACATTTCTTATTTCCACACTTTTTAATGATGGCCATTATGAGCAGTGTGAGTTGGTACCTCCTTGTGGTTTTGGTTTGCATTTCTCTGATAATTAGCAATGACGAGCATCCTTTCCTGGGTTTGTTGCCCATCTGTATGTCTTCTTTGGAGAAATGTCTATCCAGATGTCGTGCCGTGTTTTGTTTGGGTAGGTTTTGTTGTTGTTGTTGTTATTAAAAGTCCTCCATTTCTTCATGCATATTTTCCACACAGTCCACTAGTACTTTCAGCATATTATTCATAGTTACTCTCAGATATTCATATGAATATAAATACATATATTCATATAACTATTCACTGTGTGATGGTTTCTAGCCTATGATTGTCTCTTCATCTGCTTGTGTTGATTACTCTTCCTCTTGAGTACGTATGTGTGTGTTTTCTTTTGCTTTTCTGTGTGCCTTACTTTCCTTTTAACTGGATGCTAGACATATGGAATGTGTAGATAAGTATGGACTGAGATAAGTAATATTTATGTCTGCAACGGACACATGTCTTCTAATGCTAGGACATTGGTTTGTGGGTTGAGTCCGTCAGGAGAGCTGGATATTTTCTGTTTTTCCTGGATATTGCCGTTGGATGCTGGATATTGTGGTGGTGGTTTTTTTCCTGGATATTGCCATTGGATATTGCTAGATATTGTGGTGGTGGTTTTTTTCCTGGATATTGCCGTTGGATATTG
>NW_024070207.1:125573579-125728292 GCF_014754425.2 Oryx dammah
TTTTTTTCCTGGATATTGCCGTTGGATATTGCTGGATATTGTGGTGGCAGTGGTATAACTTTAGTGCACCAGGAGCCTCAGGTTCCTGTCGCCTCGTCTTTTGCTCAGGATCGACACTGTCTTCCTGGAGGATTTTTCTCAATGTTCCTATCCACCCTCAGTTTCAGACACTCCTTGTATTCTTGCACCACAGACAGGGCTTCTGGTTTTGTTTTTGTTTTTTGCTTTGTACCTCCTACATTCTATTAATACCATATTCTTCAAGTATTAAAAAATTTATAATTTATTTTGGTTTATTTTGGGCTGGGCTGGATCTTTGTTGCTGCGTGTGGGCTTTCTCTAGTTGCGGTGGGTGGTGACTACTCTCTAGTTGCAGGCTTCTGATTGCAGTGGCTTCTCTTGTTGCCGAGCGCCAGCTCTAGGGTGTGTGGGCTTCAGCAGTTCCGACTCGCGGGCTCAGGAGTTGTGGTGCTTACCTGCTGCACGGCATGTGGAGTCCACCTGGACCAGAAATCAAACCCGTGTCCCCTGCATTGGAAGGCAGATTCTTAACCACTGGACCACCAGGGAAGTCCCAGTCACATATTCTTTTTTTTTTTTTTTTAACTTATTTATTTTAATTGGAAGCTGATTACTTTATAATATTGTAGTGTTTTTTCCCATACTTTACATGAATCCACCATGGGTGTACATGTGTCCCCCATCCTGAACCCCCCTCCCACTTCCGTCCCCATCTCATCCCTCTGGGTCATCTCAGTGCACCAGCCCTGAGCACCCTGTCTCATGCATCAAACCTGGACTGGCGATCTGTTTCACATATGATAATATTGATGACCTCTTTTGCTAAATGTAGTAGGGCATTCAGAAAATTACAAGGCACAGTCCCTGCCTCTCATGAGTTGACCAGTTGACGCATTATAGTTGAAAGATGAGATATAGCTCCATAGAGCTATGGTGATATAGACAAGCTGTGATGTCAGCCCAGGATTTGTGACGTGCATAAGTATCATAGCAGGAAAGTAAGTCTCTGATTGAGACTGATCATGTACTCTCTCTCTCTCTCTACCATTTTCAGCAAAAATGTTTGGATTTTTCAAAGTTCTCTACCTGGATAAGTTGTTAAAGGTAAGTTTCAGGGCTGTGAATTTTCACAGTGGTCCAGTAGACTTTAAGATCTGTTAACCTCATATCCACAGCCTGATGTGTGGGTTATCCTTAGGGGTTTGCAGCAGTGTGCCAGGGAATCTGAAAAGCTGCAGGATCAACAGCTTATCTATCCAGAGACCTCGGTCTATGGTTTACATGACAGCAAGTAATCTAAAGTGTCCTGACGATATTAAAACTTAAAATTTGCCATATTAAAACTTGCCTCTATGCATGACTTGGAGAAGCTGTCAAAGGCAAAATTTGCATCAATTTCTTGAGAGAAATCATGTGTTAAAAAGAATACAGTTATTTTGAAAGAAATTCCACACTGGTAGGGATTGGGGGCAGGAGGAGAAGGGGACGACAGAGGATGAGATGGCTGGATGGCATCACCGACTCGATGGACGTGAATTTGAGTGAACTCCGGGAGTTGGTGATGGACAGGGAGACCTGGCGTGCTGCGATTCATGGGGTTGCAAAGAGTCGGACACAACTGAGCAACTGAACTGAACTGAGTGCTGCTGTGGCCTTCCCAAGGTATGTCCCTCTGCCTCTGGTGCTGTTGGGAACACCTGGAGGAAAGATTTAAGAAGATCTTTAGTTAGTTAGGGCTTCCCTTGTGGCTCAGCTGGTAAAGAATCCGCCTGTGACTCGAAAGACCCGGGTTCGATCCCTGGGTTGGAAAGATCCCCCGGAGGAGGGCATGGCAACCCACTCCAACCCATTCCTTGCCTGGAGAATTCCATGGACTGTATAGTCTGTGGGGTCGCAAAGAGTCAGACACGACTGAGCGAGTTTCACTTTTACTTTCTTTCACTTCAGGTTAGTTAAGGGCTTCCCTGATGGCTCAGATGGTAAAGAATCTGCCTATAATGCAGGAGACCCAAGTTCAAGTCCTGAGTCATGAAGATCGCCTGGAGGAGGAAATGGCAACCCACTCCAGTATTCTCGCCTGGAAAATTCCACGGGCAGAGGAGCCTGGCCGGCTACAGCCCATGGGGTCACAAAGAGTTGGACACGACTGAGTGGCTAACACTTTCACTTTTCACTTACACTAAGTTAGTTAAACCACTCATTGATGTTCTCTGTTCTGTCTGTGACCAAGGATGGGGGTGGGAAGAGGCACAGAGAAAAATGTTTCTCTAGTGTGAATACTTGTGCCTTTTTAATAAAACAAGTACATCGGTAGGTAGGTAGAAGGGTGGAACATTTCTTTTGTCTGCATACCTGGATCATGAGTCCTTTTCCTAAAACGTATACCTGCTAGATGTGAAGTGAAAGGTCAGGGGATTTGTGTTTGCCCTTGATCTAGTAGTTTCAGGATGGCAAATTGATCTGAAAGGAACACTTTGATTTTATTGTGACTTAGCACTTATCATCCACAGCTCATATGAACTTTCTGTGCTTTGTGGATCTCACAGGTGGGTTAGCTTCTGTGTTTGGAGCACAGTGACTTTCCCCACCGACTACTTCTAAACAGAAAAGTAAGCGTGGTCACCTCTGCGGGTTTTGTCCAAAGCATCTTCTGCGTGAAGGACATTTTCATTACAAGTGACAGCTGAGTCCTTCGGGACTTTTCACTGCTATTCTTGTCCTGCTTTTAGCAGGAAGCATTTCTGGTGAGACCTGGATGACTGATCCCACCAGGAGGTGCCTTCTAGCACGTATTTGCATTAATCCATGTAGGCAGAGCAACACTACCATCTGCTGAATCACAGGTCACACTCACTGGGACTCCCTAAGCTGACTTGAAATTAAACAGAGGGAAGATATAATAGGGGAAACAGACCACTTCTGAACTCCCAGCATCTAAGGTATATTTTCAGAAGGATGAGTTCCATTTAAGCGTTCCATTTCAGAAAGTTGAGTTCCCCACTTTGATCTAGGGGAAAATCATGGCTTAACATTTGGAGGTACTATTTTCTAGAATGTTGAAGGTTTAGTTCATCTAGTTAATACTCTTGCTTAGATAAAATGCTGCTCAGTTATTAGTGGCTCACCAAAATATTTATTGCAAACTAAGTTTGTAATCTCAAGGTACATGTCCTAGGGCTCAAGAAGTATTTTTAATTTTATGACTGTACCTACAGCTGTTCAGCTTTGCTTTGGTGAGTCATCCAGGCTATATTATTTCTCAGTTGACCAATATTCTTTCTTGTACGGAAGGCACACGCAACAGAAAATTGTACCATTGTGCAATTGTAATTGTAATTTCTGTATTGTAAGAGAACTATACGTTCTATTTAGAGCAGATAGGAAATTTGTTCACTGCATTTTACCTAACAAGCTTTTATGTATATATTATCTTAGAATAGAGAGAGTCAGGACTGCTGTCTGTACAAATACCTGGATCCCTGAAAACTTCCAGAGCTCCAGGACTTAGATATTTTCATCACCTCTCTGATACTGAAAGACATTTGAAGGAGATGGACTTGATGTTTCTGTAACTTTAGACATAGTATCCCATATCATAGAATACAAAAGAGGACCTGGAAAGAATATAGAGAAATTGTGCTCTGGTGACAATTGAAAGAGTCACTTCTGCTCTTTGATTTCCCAGTTATTTAGGTTGATCACCTTGGTAGTACTTGGATGGCATCACTGACTCAATGGGCATGAGTCTGAGCAAACTCCGGGAGATGGTGAAGGACAGGGAAGCCTGGCGTGCTGCAGTTCGTGCATTGCAGAGTCGGGCATGACTGAACGCCTGAACAACAACGAATCTTGGTACTGGAGCTCCGCAGAGGGTGAAGTAAGTCATTCCTTGAGGTATATAATTTAACATAACGAAGAAGGTCACTAGTTCCAAACACAATGTCATTTTTACCTATTTCAGAGAGGTTGTCCTGCAACCTTCTTTCCATTAAGAGGTTGACTATATTGTCTCCTTTCTAGAAATCGTCTTGTCTGATTTTTCATATAACCTTACTCTTTTCACATAGCATCTTACTTTTGTTGCAGTGGTTTCTATTGCTTTGGAATACAGTTTATCACCTCCCACTGAAATACCAAGTGTCCCATTAGCCTTCATATGTCCAGCTCCAAGGAAGGCTTTTGGGCTTTTTACTTCTAGAACTATATGATAACACATTTGTGTTGTTTAAATCATTGTTTGTTGTAATTTCTAACAGTAGTCATAGGAAACCAATAACTAACACCTAAAATATATTTCCTTTATTCTGTCTGTTATCTCTCTTCCCTTGCTAGACTGTGGATGCTGCTGCTGCTGCTAAGTCTCTTCCGTCACAACAGCAGCAGTATCCACAGTCTAGCAAGGGAAGAGAGATAATAGAATAAAGGAAATATATTTTAGATGTTAGTTATTGGTTTCCTATGCTAGGAGGGCATACAACTCAACCTATTTTATTTCTTCCTATGGCCCCAGTGGGCTTCCCTGGTTACTCAATGGTAATGAATCTGCCTGCAATGCAGCAGACAGAGGTTCAATCCTTGGGTCAGGAAGATCCTCTGGAGAAGGAAATGGCAACCCACTCCAGCGTTCTCCCCTGGAGAATCCCATGGACAGAGGAGCCTGGTGGGCTACAGTCCATGAGGTCGAAAAGAGTTGGACACGACTGAATGACGAAACAAGAGTAACCACAATGGCCCGGAAAGTTTGAACACAGCTTTGCAAAAGAAGGTCTTCCATAAATATTTGTTCCATCGGTGTTATGGTGACAGGTTTCAGGTGTCTTCACTTGCATTAGGATCACAGTAAACTTGAAGAACTACTGGTTCCACAGGTGAGTTATAGATCTTTAACTTCTTTGTAATAATCATCTGCTAATTATGTAGGCTAAGTTAATTTCTGTTGTTTCTCCTGTTCGTATTTCAGATATGGATCAGTTCAGTTCAGTCGCTGAGTCGTGTCCGACTCTTTGCAACCCCATGGACTGCAGCACGCCAGGCTTCCCTGTCCATCTCCAACTCCCGGAGTTTGCTCATACTCACGTCCATTGAGTCGGTGATGCCATCCAACCGTCTCATCCTCTGTCATCCCCTTCTCCTCCTGCCTTCAATCTTTCCCGGCATCAGGGTCTTTTCAAACGAGTCAGTTCTTTGCCTCAGGTGGCCAAAGTATTGGAGTTTCAACTTCAGCATCGGTCCTTCCAATGACTATTCAGGACTGATTTCCTTTGAGATTGACAGATACGTATGGGTATTAAAAAAAAAAACAACAACAACAAACTGATTCTCCTCCCCAAAGAGGGGAGCGTTGTTGAAATTTGTGAACCATGATACAGATTTTAAGGACAGAAGGAAAATTTGGAGTAATCTTATTTAAATATCTTTTTCAGTCACAACTGTGTCTGTCTTGCTTAGAGAAATTTTGCGGCGTGCACGTCTGTCGCTGGCTCATTTCTGTTTTCAGTCCTGTTGATGACTTCATGGAGAGGACCTCCCTTTCTTTGAAACCCTGGTGAATCTGACCATTTACTTTGATGGAGCACAGTTCATAAGCATATTAATTTCTTTTTCAGGAGTCCATTCTGGACGTTGTGAAAAACCAGCTCTCTGAAAGCCGTCACATGAGAACTAAGAAAGCACAGCCCCCAGTTAAACAAAACAAAACCTCAGGCGGAACCTTTGAGGAGCAGTGTTCTTTGCCAACCAAGGCACCCCTCTCTGTTTCTGGACTCTCTGTCTCTGCCTCATCGTTTATTTCACTGGCCCTCCCCTGGAGTTTGGCAGGCATTAGCTAAGAATCTTTGCTTGCAATATCACTTTAATTATTGAGACATATATCCCCTTTTGAACACTCATTACTTTAGTATGTTGCCTTGCCTGAAATAACGCTATTCTTCTATTGTTTTTTTCTTCCAGAATATGGATCGTTTCATAGCCTTCAGACAATGTGGCAACTTTTTTTTTTTTTTGGCTATGCATCATGGCTTGTGGGATCCTAATACCCCAAGCAGGGATTTGAACCACCACCACCCACCACCCCCACATTGGAAGAGCAGAGTCCTAACCACTGGGCCACCAGGGAATTCCCCAGTGTTGCAATTTTTAGTATTACTCAATGGACTTAATATACTGTACTGTTTCATAAGTTGGTTTCACTCTATTCACTCTCATCCTTTTCATGCGGTTTTCTGCAGGGGTAATTGCTTTGTTGTGCTTTCCTCCCAGAAAGTCCAGTGTAGCAGAAATTGGACTGCCTTGATGTAATCCTTGCTCTCATCAGCAAAGACATCCACAGTATCGCCCAGCTCATTCCTGGTTTCCCAGATGTCCTCCAGAGCAGCCTTAACGCAAAGCCTTTGGTTTAAAGGTTTTGTTCTTATTAAGGGGAACCAGGGATGCATTGGAGAAGGAGATGGCAACCCACTCCAGTGTTCTTTCCTGGAAAATCCCCGGGACAGGGGAGCCTGGTGGGCTGCCGTCTATGGGGTCGCACAGAGTTGGACACGACTGAAGTGACTTAGCAGTAGCAGGGCTGCATGAAAAAAAGTTATGACCAACCTAGACAGCATAGTAAAAAGCAGAGATATTACTTGGCCAACAAAGGTCCATCTAGTCAAAGCTGTGGTTTTTCGAGTAGTCGTGTATGGGTGTCAGAGTTGGACTGTGAAGAAAGCTGAGTGCCGAAGAATGGATGCTTTTGAACTGTGGTGTTGGAGAAGACTCTTGAGAGTTCCTTGGACTGCAAGGAGATCCAACCAGTCCATTCTAAAGGAGACCAGTCCTGAATATTCATTGGAAGGACTAATGCTGATGCTGAAACTCCAATTCTTTGGCCAGCTGATGCAAAGAACTGACTCATTGGAAAAGACCCTGATGCTGGGAAAGATTGAAGGCAGGAGGAGAAGGGGACGACAGAGGATGAGATGGTTGGATGGTACCACTGACTCAATGGACATGAGTTTGAGTAAACTCCGGGAGTTGGTGATGGACAGGGAGGCCTGGTGTGCTGTAGTCCATGAAGTTTCAAAGAGTCAGACATGACTGAACGACTGAATTGAACTGAAATGATGACGGCCTGGAATGAGGTACACACAGACTCACACCTGAGCATTCTTAGAGCAAATGTAGTTTCTGTGTTTAAAGAAAACGGAGCTGTTTCTGAAACATGAGCTTGATTCCTGCACCTCTGGCAGTTAGCTGCTACCCTCCATCCAGGGAGATGAAGCTTTAATTCACAGTGCAGGCTGCACTCAATTAGAACATCTTACCCACCCCCTGGCTTCATTGGCTTCGTTTCTGCTATCGTGTCAGCCGTGGTGGGCATGCAGGGGTTGGTTGATAAGTTGTGCAACTGTAGATAGGCTGTGGGCTTCCCTGGTGGCTCAGCGGTCAAGAATCCACCTGCGATGCAGCAGACGTGCATTTGATCCCTGGGTCTGGAAGATCCCCTGGAGGAGAAACTGGCACCCCACTCCAATATTCTTGCCTGGGAAATCCCATGGGCAGAGTACGGCGGGCTACAGTCCATGGGGTCGCAAAGAGTCAGACACAGCGGAGTGACTGAGCAGGCACGGCGTAGGCTGTGACCCCTAGAATAATTTTGGTATCTTCATATTTCATTATGGATAGATTCAGTGGAGAATTGGGCTATGGGCCAGCTAACATACACTTCCATTTGAGATTTTCATTAGTTTAGATGTGATTCATGTGGATGAACTGAAAAGTTCATCCGTAAACAATGAGGTGATTGAACTTAGCAGAGTGCCACGTTATCCTGGTTACATCACATTCCAAGTAGACAGTCTGTCGGTTTTTATCTCGGTTCTTCAATCTGATGACAAAAGAACAAAACCATAATAAAAACCCTCCAAACCATATCACACCCCACAGTTGCATAAATGACAGGCAAGCTAAATGAATGTTGCCGTGCTAACCTCCATCTGAATCTAGTGAAACAATATGCCGGAAGTATTTGGGGCTAGAATACACTTGTGATTCCAAACACAGAATCTCTGATTAATATGTAGTCTGTTTCTAAATGTCCCTCTCTGTGTGTTATGGTGTTAATTGCGCCCCCTCTCAAATTCGTACATTGAGGTCCTAAACCTCACGGCTCTCTGATTGTGACCCTTTATAGAGACTGGGTCTTTACGAGAGAGTCAAGTTGAAGGGAAGTCATCTGATGGATCCCAAAGGACTGATGTTGAAGTTGAAACTTCAATACTTTGGCTGCCTGATGTGAAGAGCTGACTCATTGGAAAAGACTCTGATGCTGAGAAAGATGGAAGGTGGGAAGAGAAGGGGACAACAGAGGATGAGATGGTTAGATGGCATCGCCGACTCAATGGATATGGGTTTGAGTAAACTCCGGGAGTTGGTGCTGGACAGGGAGGCCTGGCGTGCTGCGGTTCATGGGGTCACAAAGAGTTGGACACGACTGAGTGACTGAACTGAACTGAGCTGAATCCAATATTACTGGTATCCTTGTTCAAAGGAAAAATTTGCACAAAGAGACAGACATGTGTAGAGGGAAGATCACGTGAAGAAAGATGGAAGACAGTCATCTGCAAGCCACAGAGGATAGCTTGGGACAGTCCTTCCCTCTCAGCCCCTGGGAGGGACCCACTCCAGCCCCCGGAGCTGTGACACAATAGATTCTTGTTGCTTACGCTCCCAGAACTATGGGGCTTCCCCATGGCAGCCTTGGTCAGTTGTTAATAATATTTCACAGGGCATTCTCCCCTCTCCAGGGACAGTCTACTAGAATAGTAGACAGTAGACTAGAATAGTAGAATAGTGCAGTCCCCCAGCCTGCACTGTGTCTTCATTTTTAAATTGCGGAGTAGTGGAAATTGCTGGCAGGTAGAAATTCTGATGTGTGTGTGTATGTGTGTGTACTTGGTCGTTCAGTCATGTCCATCTCATTGTGATCCCACAGGCTGTAGCCGACCAGGCATTCCTGTCCGTGGGATTTCTCCAGGCAAGAGTACTGGAGTGGGTGACCATTTCCTCCTCCAGGGGGTCTTCCCAATTCACGGTGCTCCTGCACTGCAAGCAGACTCTTTACTACTCTTTACTCTAGGAAGCCCTAGAGATTATGGATGCTAATGGTACTAGGGGGGCGCTTCCCAGGAGACTCTGGCAGTCAAGAACCCGCTTGCCAACACAGGAGACAAAAAGAGATGCAGGTTCCATTCGAGTTGGGAAGATCCCCTGGAGAAGGAAATGGCAACCCACTTCACTCATCTTGCCTGGACAATCCCATGGACAGAGGAGCCTGGTGGGCTGCAGTCCACAGAGTTGCAAAGAGTCAGACATGACTGAAGCAACTTAGGCCAGCGTAGCAGTATGAGTGGTCTATTGCTACAGAACAAATTACCCTCAAGCTTAGACATTCAAAGCAACATTGTAATCATGTATAATCCCGCTTTTATGTATTTATCTTGTCACCATTTCCGGAGGAAAGTAGGTGCATGTCAGCGGGGTGCTCTAGCTCAGAGTCTGTCACAGTCAGAGTGTTGGCCTGCAGGGTGTCCAGGCTCACCTGGAAGAGGCCTTGCTTCCCGGTTCCTTAGGGTGGCTGAGAGCAGGATTCAGTCCCTTCTCCCCCCAGCTTCTGTCTTTCTTGTCGAAAATCAGCTGTCAGTGTGTCCCTCCTTGGAGGACAGTCTTTCTTTTTCTCTTTTTACGATTTTCTTCGGCACGCTTAGGTGTCGCAACGGCTTAGGTAGGTGTGTATTTTCAGGAATTTTCCTTAGGATTTCTGGGAAATCTTGAGTTTGTAGATAGACAGCTATCCCCCATTCTGGAAAAATGTCCCTTGTGTTATTTCCCTTACTTTCTTTGCTTCTGGGACTCTGAGAAAGCATCGTACATCAGCTCCACCCTGTGTGTTTCCAAATTTCTCTTTCATCTTTTGTACTGCATTCTGTTCTGTTGTTGCTGTTCACTTTGATAGTCATATCCGTCCGACTCTTTGTGAAAGAAAAGAGGGGCTAAAGCACAGCTGAAAGCAAAGAGAAACAAAAGAGCCTCTTGATGAAAGTGAAAGAGGAGAGTGAAAAACCTGGCTTAAAACTCAACGTTTAAAAAACGAACATTATAGCATCTGGTCCCATCACTTTGTGGCAAATAGATGGGGAAACAATGGAAACAGTGACAGACTTTATTTTTCCTGGGCTCCGAAATCACTGCAGATGGTGACTGCAGCCATGAAATTAAAAGATACTTGCTCCCTGGAAGAAAAGTTATGAATCACCTAGACAGAATATTAAAAAGCAGAGACATTACTTTGCCAACAAAGGTCCATCTAGTCAAAGCTATGGTTTTTCCAGCAGTCATGTATGGATGTGAGAGTTGGACTGCAAAGAAAGCTGAGTGTAGAAGAACTGATATTTTTGAACTATGGTGTTGAGGAAGACTCTTGAGAGTCCCTTGGAAAACAAGGAGATCGAACCAGTCCATCCTAAAGGAAATCAGTCCTGACTGTTCATTGGAAGGACTGATGCTGAAGCTGAAAGTCCTGGCATGCTGCAGTCCATGAGTTGCAGACTGAACTGAACTGAGTTGAACTGATTCTTTGCCATCCCATGGACTCCTGCATGCCAGGCTTCCCTGTGCATCATCAACTCCGGGAGCTTGCTCAAACTCATGTCCACTGAGCTGGTGATGCCATCCAACCATCTCATCCTCTGCACCCCCTTCTCCTCCTGCCTTCAGTCTTTCCCAGCATCTGGGTCTTTTTCAAGGAGTCAGTTCTTCTCATCAGGTGGCCAAAGGATTGGAGCTTCAGCTTCAGCATCAGTCCCTCCAGTGCATATTCAGGGTTGATTTCCTTTGGGATGGACTGGTTGGATCTTGCAATACAAGGGACCCTTTGCCCTAGCTTTCTGTTACTGAATTTCTGTTACCTAATTGTTTAATCTGCTGCTACACTCTCTTATGGAATTTTCTTTTTTTAAATTAATTTTTATTGTAGTGTAATTGATTTACAATATTGTGTTAGTTTCTGCTGAACAGCACAGGGAATTAGTTATGCATATACATATGTCCATTCCTTTTAAAATTCTTTTTCCATTTAGGTTATTACAGAGTACAGAATGGAGTTACCTGTGATACCCAGTAGGTCCTTATTAATATACAATAGGGTGCGTATGTCAGGATCAGTCTCCTGATTGATCCCTGTCCTTCCCCCAACTTTTTCTACATCCTGTGACTTTATTTCTGTTTTGTAAATAGGTTCACTTATATTGGTTTCTTTCTTTTACGATTCCACAAGGAAAAAATGTCATGTGATATATGTCTTTCTGGGTATTGCTTTACTTGATATTTCTATTCGGTTCTTTTCTAGTCTACTAGGTCATTTTTAGGGCTTCCCAGGTGGTGCAGTGGTAAAGAATCCTCCTGCCAATGCAAGAGATGGCAAGAGATATGGGCTCAGTCCTTGGACTGGAAAGATCCTCTGAAGCAGGAAATGACAATCCTCTCCAGTATTCTTGCCTGGAAAATTCCAGGGACAGAGGAGCCCGGTGGGCTACAGTCCACGGGGTCTCATGGAGTCGGACACAACCGAGCAGCTGAGCATAGCTCCCCTTTATAGCAGTCTCTTATATTTCATTCTTTTTCATATAATCGGCAAGTTTGTTTTAGATTCAGGTTTTGATGATGTCAGTATCTGAAGGTTTTGAAAGTCTGGTTTTCTGTCTCTTTGATTTAATTTCTCCTTAGTTACCTGGTGTGTTTGGTGATTTTTCTCTTACTTGTGAAACGTGCTTTTTTCCTTGTAAAATTATTGTGAGAATTCCCTAAGGCTAAGAGGCAAGTGTGTTCCACAGAGAGGAATCGTATTTCTTCTGCTCTATTCTTGGGACCGGGTCTTGTTCCACAAAATCTCATAACTTTTTGCACAGTAAGTATGGAAAATGAGGGTGACATTTGGAAATTTTTATAGCAACTTCACATTGCTATAGATAGCATCACTGTTCTGTGCTGTCCTTTTGTTTCCATATCATTATATTGTGCAGTTGATTTTTATTGCATTTTACAAAACTTCTCATGGGTTGGAAATGAAGCTAACAGCCCAGTACTTCACCATGGGTAGTTTTAGAGGTTCTGTTTTGAACAAAATTGATAACATTTTTTTTATTTCCCACTTAATGTGTATTGATAAGTTAGGTTGCAAATTCACATGAGTGCTAGTTTTTGTTACAGCATCTCGATATTTACTTGCTTGCTGCTTTTCTCAGCATTTAAGGATGTGTCCCTGTTGTGTTTTTCTGTGCAGTTTGGTAAGAGTCCTTTTCACTTCAAATTACATTGCAGGTGTAGCATTTTAGAGATCCCAAATTTGAGAAGTGTCCTCTATTAGATTTCTCACCCTGGGTGAGCCCTGGGTTTTGTCTTCCGTCTCTTGTACATTATGAGAAATTAGAAATGAAAACTAAAAATCCACTAGGTTGACCAGATGCCCTTAGGGAAAAAATGGCTTTAATGTCCTGCTATCATTTTTTTCTTTCTTTCTTTCTTTTCTGTGAATTGATTTTCCTTTAGTTTATTGCATGCTAAGCCGTTCCACTCATGTCAGACTCTTTGTGACCCCATGGACTGTAGCCCATCAGGCTCCTCTGTCCATGGAATTCTCCAGGCAAGGATACTGGAGTGGATTGCCATTCCCTTCTCCAGGGGATCTTTCTGACCCAGGGATCAAACTCACATCTCTTGAGTTGCCTGTGTTGGCAGGCAGGTTCTTTACCACCTGGGATGCCCTCTGCTATCCTTTCATGATTCTTTGCTTCAACTTGATCTTGGCCTGATCAATACACATAATCCTGTCACCCCTTTAATGTTAAAGTGCGTATGTATATGTGTATTCGAGTCCTTTTAACAAATGAAGAAAGAGGCTCAGTAAGGATTAAAGTCTCAGGGTACAGAGTGTGAATCCGATACTATATCTGCTGAGTATCTTCTATTTCACGGTTGTTCCTGCTCTTACCTAGAGTAGGACTTCCTGGTGTCCTGCAAAGGGGTCAGCCTGTGGGTACATATTGCTCCTTGTTGTCACTCTGTTGTGTCTGACTCTTTGTGACCCCATGGACTGTAGCCCACCAGGCTCCTCTGTCCATGGGATTCTCCAGGCAAGAATGCTGGAGTGGGTTGCCATTCCCTTCTCCAGGGGATCTTCCCGACCCAGGGAGCGAACGTGCTTCTCCTGCACTGGCAGGCAGATTCTTTACCATCTGAGCCAGCAGGGAAGTCCAGGAACACTGGAGTGGGTAGCCTTTCCCTTTTCTAGGGGATCTTCCCAACCCAGGGATCGAACCCGGGTCTCCCACATTGCAGGCAGATTCTTTACCGCTGAGCCACAGGTAAAGGACAAAATTGCCTTTGTGTATAGAAAGATTTTCAAGTCAAATTGAAAAGAAAGACCTTTGTTAAGGTAGGAAAAAAAAATGCTGCAGGGTTTGGCCCAGGGCTGGGGTGAGAAAGATGGGGCAGCTCCCTGCTGTCTCATTGCCTTTCAGGTGGTGGGCTTGGACAGAGCTGTGTGAGCTTCCTCTGAATCTCGGGCCGCCTGCCTTCTGCCTCTTCATCCACACCTGGTGATGGGAGAGGATTCCATGGTCACTGGCCTCCTTCCACGGGCACTGCGTAAGTCTTGCTTGTCACGTGTACTCAGTATGCTGGAGGGCCCGTGGCGAGGACTGCAGTGCTGTCTCTTGAACCTGATAACCATCCGTTGAGTGCCAGCTGGGTGCTGGGTGCCCTGGCCTGCAACCGGCTCACTGATTTGTTCAACCTTAAACTGGAACATTAAAAGCAAACAGAACAGTTTCCTTAAGAGCCTGAGCTGTCAAGTACGTTTTGCTGATCTTCTGGAAACAAAAGAAAGGAAGTGTGGACTCTTCTGTGTCATTCTCTAAAGCCCTGCAGTTGACCTTAGTTGAAGGCAGTGTTCAGTTTCTGACATGTGTATTCTTCGGGGCTTAAAGGCCTGTCTGAAGCTCAGTTAACCTTGAATAGTGTGGAGGCAGGTGCTGGGTTTATAGACTTATTTCTCTACCATCTGAATGCAGTAAACGTGTCTGTTCCAATCAAGTCAATCAGGCACAAGCTACTGCTTTATTTTTGCCTCTATTCGTGGATTATAAAAAGAACCAAACCCTAAAAAACCACAAAATACAAAGACCCTCAACCAGAAAGCATGCCTACAAGCCCCCACAAAAGGCAACCAAGTGTTGAGTTGGAGTGACCTTGTTGCTGTTTAGTCACTCAGTCGTGTCTGATCCTTTGCGACCCCATGGACTGCAGCACGCCAGGCCTCCCTGTCCATCACCAACTCCCAAAGTTTGCTCAAACTCATGTCCATCGAGTTGGTGATGTCATCCAACCATCTCGTCCTCTGTTCCCTTCTCCTCCTGCTTTTGATCTTTCCAAGCATCAGGGGTCTTTTCCAGTGAGTCGGCTCTTTGCTTCAGGTGGCCAAAGTATTGGAGCTTCAGCTTTAGTATCAGTCCTTCCAGTGAATATTCAGGGTTGATTTCCTTTAGGATGGACTGGTTTAATCTCTTTAGCAATCGTTTCTTTTTTTTAATCTGTTGGCCATGCTACATGGCCTGTGGGTATCTTAGTTCGCTGACCAGGGATCGAACCGTGACCTCTGCATTGGAAGCACAGAGTTTGCATCACTGGACCACCAGGAAAGTCCGACCTTAGCAAGTGTCATGCTTCCCCCTCTTTCCGAGCAGGGGAGGCTGCTTTAAGATTGCAAAGTCCAGGCTGATAGCTGTGCTAATGCCTGTTTGTTCACCCCTGCCCCTGCCCCGCCCTGTGATTTACTCAGGCTGTTCACTGCAGCACGTTGTCTTCAGGGTCTGTGCTTTACCATGTAGGGGTCGAGGATCTTGTCGAGCTGACTCAGTGTTAGATGAGGCAGGCTGGTACTTGAAAGGTAAACCCACCTGACCAAGCTCACAGGGTGAGTCAGTAAGTAGGTGTGGATCAAGGAGTCTAAGCAAAACAGTTGGACATGACTTAGTGCCTGAACAACAACAAAAGGAATTGATTACACACCCTTTAGGGCTTCCCTGACGGCTCAGAGGGTAAATTGCCTGCTTGCAATGTGGGAGACCTGGGTTCCACCCCTGGGTTGGGAAGAGCCCCTGGAGAAGGACATGGTGACCCACTCCACTATTCTTGCTTGGAGAATCCCATGGACGGAGGAGCCTGGTGGACTGCAGTCCACAGGGTCACAAAGAGTTGGACACGACTGAGCGACTTCACTTTCTTTCTTTACACAGCCTTTAAGAGCTTCCCTGGAGGCTCAGTGGTAAAGAATCCATCTGCCAAAGCAAGAGATGTGGGTTCGACCCCTGGGTCGGCAGCATCACCACCTGGGAGGCTGGTGGAGGTGCAGCATCTTCAGGCTCTCTGAAGATCCCAGTCCTCCTGAGAATCTTCATTTTAACAAGGGGTTTGTTGGGTTGCATGCTAGAGTTTGAGCAATACCGCCATAGAGCACAGATGTATACTTTAGTTGTAACACATCGGCTTCTCTGGTGGGACGGTGGTAAAAAAAAATATATAACCCGCGTGCCAGTGCAGAAGACCTGATTTCTGTCTCTGGGTCGGGAAGATTCCCCCGAAAGAGGACATGGCAGCCCCCTCCAGCATTATTGCCTGGAGAATCCCACGGACAGAAGGGACGGGCGGGCTACAGTCCGTGGGGTTGTGGAGTCGGACACCACTGAAACGACTGGACAAGAACAGTAACACATTGTGTTGTGAGCTTTTCCAAACAGATTAGCATCGTCCACTGGGTTTGAATCTCAGGCCATCTGGGTCATCGAGGCGCTCAGGATAACACAAAGAAAGCTGTGAAAGTGAAAGTCGTCCAGTCGTGTCTGACTCTTTCCTATACAGTCCATGGAACTCTGCAGGCCAGAATCCTGGAGTGGGTAGCCTTTCTCTTTCTCCAGGGGATCTTCCCAACCCCAGGGATCGAACCCAGGTCTCCCACATTGCCGGCAGAGCCTTTACCTGCTGAGCTAAAAGGGAAGACTCTGTGGATGCCTAGGAAGTTAGTAATTTAGTAAGTGTATCTGAAGAGATAGAAGCCACGTGGTTCCCAGTGGGAAGGGTTTGGCGTTGGGTCCCGATTGTGAAGCCAGTGGTGCGTATGCATGCAGCGGACTCTCTCAAGGGCTGGGATCGTCCAGGGAGGTCACAGTTAGCAGGGAGAGAAGATGGTTCTACGTCTAAACAGTGTCAACCTTTAGGAAGGAGTTGATGGGGTAAGAAAGCATGGAGATGCTGTTGAAGGAGGCGGAGAGGGATCACAGCTACTGGAGGCAAGCCGTCATGACAGTGAGGAGAAACGCTGGAGACGGAAGGGTGTTCAATGGCACAAAGAGCCTCAGGTCAATGACATTCAGTGATGCTTACACAGTTCGGAGTTGGCCATGATGTAGGAGGCCTCCCACGGTTTCACAGGGCATTCATTCAAGTTCATGCCAAGAAGAGTCCTGGGCACGGGAACGTGTGACATTTGGCAAGGCAAGGCATGAGTAATTAGGACCCCAGCTTGCAGGGCAGAGGACGATCCCCACGAGGGTTTTCTGAGGAAGAAGAAACCGTCATCCTGTTGGACTCTCCCCTCTCGGAGCATAAGCCCTTGACAGCAGTAGCCACGTCTTTCAGGGGCGTTGTGATCGCCAAGCAGGCCATTATCTTTGGAATCCTGTATCCGTGTCATAGCTGTTATGGACTGAATAAAAGGTCCAAAGGGCAAAATGAATAGAAGCAGAGAAGAGAAGTCCAAAAACAAGAGAGCGATTAAAGGACTCATTCAAGATTAGGTAAGACACAAATTCAGGGAGCATGAATTAGGTGTCCAACAAGGGCCAGGACTAGGGCAAGGCAAGTGAAAATTTGCACCCTAAGCACTCTTCTCACCCTAGCCATGGCCTTGACCGAAATATTTTTTTCTTTGAGATGACTGGGTTGAATACCATTTGGGAGACTTGACATTCTGCAAGTTTTTCAGAAATAAGAGCCCTCTCCTTGTTAGCATTCTCCACCCCTTAGCTCCAAATCGAATATTTATTTCATGCTATCTCATTTCTTATCACAAGAAGATAAATTTTATGACTGAGAGTTTTTTCTTTTTTTTCCCAGAAGAGATTAGTTACATAAATAACCAGCAATTTTAATATATCTGCATCAGGGAACAAGGCTGTATTATCTCCAATTAAGTAACGACGAGCTTCTTTTGTTAAGCCATATAATGAGTAATTTAGAGCTTTCAGCCTATCTTTGGAGGATAAAATGTTCCATCATATGCAGAGGAGGCTTGCTCCTGAGAGACAGATTTAGAAAAAATGTTTGTTCAATTTCACGATAAAGGCTATATTTATACCAGGGGGAAAAGTTGAGCATTTGGAAAATCTGTGTAGCATTGCAATGGAATTCCTTCAGTTGCATTGAATGCCTCATTTTTCTCTAAGCCCCAATTTAGCATCAATTACTTTGAAACACAGCAGCAGGTTACAGAGGTTTTCTAGGGGTTTCAAAAACCTGTGGGAAAATATTGTACTTTTTTTCTGGCAAATGTAGACATTGCCATGCTTATTTTTGATCATGACGAGAGGAATAAGTATTGGAAAAGTGTTTTTTAGCAATTTCTAAGAACATGTTTCCACCCACCCCTGCCCCCCACCAAATATCAGCAGCAAAACGCTTGGTGAAGAAAGTACATCATAACAATTCTTTCCTTCTGATTCAATAAATCTTGCCTTGTGGCCCCCAAGGTCAAATGGCTTGAAAGCACTTCAAGAAACTAAGATGTCACGACTCATTTGTTTAAGTATTTAAAGATGCTCCTTTACAACCTAGTCATATTTTAAAATGCATCTGGTCATGATGCTGTCCTTGATCACTTTCATCTGATCTCAGTATGGAAACGGGAGACTCCTCCGCGAGTTTTGCAGTTAGTTTATTTACGTGACAGCAAAGAAGAGACTGTCCAGATGTGAAGATCGGGGAGCAAGGGGGTCCCTGGAAGGGCTTTCAAAAGACAGACCGAATGGGGAAAGCATTGATTCATAGACAAAACTGATGGTAACGGGGAGAGTTATTAGCCAGTGGGCTCAGCTTTCTGGAAGATCAGGTGGCAAGTAATAGAGAAAGGGAGGCATGAAGTCAAGTATAAAGGGGATGGGAAAAGAGTAGCAAGGTAGAGACTGGGCTCTGTAAAGAACTGGGAAGACCCGCAGCAACACAGCGGTTTGAGCAAGTGGAGCTGAAGAGTTAGATTAATGTTCATGATCACCGATGTGCAGCTTCAGCTGTTCTTTTTTTTTTTTAATTGGAAGATAATTGCTTTATACTATTGTGCTGGTTTCTGCTATCTATCAACATGAACAAGCCACAGGTACACACACGTCCCCTCCAGCTCTTCAGCTATTCTTAGCATATGCATTGAAAATCAGAGACAAAGCTTGCAGTTGAATTTAGTTGTGGTAACTCTGTGTCCCCTGCTCTGAATCGGATGAAAGAGTCACTTACCATGATGGTAAAGTGGTAAAGAATCCTTCTGCAGTGCAGGAGACGTGGGTTCGATCCCTGGGTGGGGAAGATCCCCTGGAGAAGGCCATGGCAACCCACTCCAGGATTCCTGCTTGGAGAATCCCATGGACAGAAGAGCCTGGCGGGCTACAGTCCGTGGAGTCGCAGAGAGTTGGAGAGAACTGAGTGACTAAACAACAACAATTGGTAGTGCAGTAGCGCTTTTATTGGCAAAAGAGAAGGAGAGGGCCATGATTAATGCAAGAACCTGCTCTCAGCAGTAAAGAGGTAGGTGAAGAGAAGAATGGGAGAAAAGTCTGTGAAGGAGTGATACAGGGAGAGATGAATGACTGGGAAAAAAGCCCACGGCATCAGGACAGGTGGGACACAGAAAGCTGGAAAGTTAGCACCACTGGCCTTGTCTGCCAGACAGGAAAGGTGTGGTCCCATGGGAACAATGTGAGCGGTAGCAAAGTAGACGCCGGGTCAGCCCTCGCGCCCAGTGCTTGCTGCTATGTATCTCATAAATTGTTCTCACATCAATTTCCATTATTTCGCGGCTCAGTCATGTCTGACTCTTTGCAACCCCATGGACTGTAGCTGGATCATTGGAAAAGACCCCGATGCTTGGAAAGATTGAAGACAGGGGGAGAAGGGGATGATAAAGGATGAGATGGTTCATCACGGACTCAGTGGATATGAATCTGAGCAAACTCCGGCAGACAGTGGAAGACAGAGGAGCCTGGCCTGCTGCAGTCCGTGGGGACTGCAGAGAGTCAGACGTGACTTTAGAACTGAACAAATCAACAAACAGCCATGCCTGACATGCAGCATTTGTTGAATGTATTTGTTGAACAAGTGAAAGTTGAAAATGTTAGTCGCTCAGTCGTGTCTGACTCTTTGCAACCCCATGGATTGTAGCCTGCCAGGCTACATGTCCCTTTGTACCTAAGGAAATGCTTGCACCACAGGCATTAGTCAGGAATCTGGTTGGTATTTCCACTCCTCGTGGCTCTGTTCCACTTGATTATGGCGTCAGTTTCCAGAGAGTAGCTTGCCAGTGTCAACACAGTTACTGGTTGTAAACCCTTTCCCATGAAAGGCAGGGCCTTCCCAGTGCAGAGTTGTCCTTCTTGGGCTATTAAATGCTTTTCTTCGAGATAGCTCTCTATCGCATTTTCCATTTCATTCATTGTATGCTTCAGCTGTAGAATTTCTGTTTGACTCTTTGTTATGTTTTCTTGCTTGCTTGCTAAGTCCTTTCTGTTGTGTCTGACTCTTTGCGACCCCAGGGACTGTAGCCCACCAGGCTCCTCTGTCCATGGGATTCTCCAGGCAAGGATACTGGAGTGGGTTGCCATTCTCTTCTCAAGGCTTATGATTTCTATCTGTGTGTTAGATTTTGTGTTTTGTTTGTATGTTGTTTTCCTGATTTTATTGACTTCTCTTTCTGTGTTTCCTTGTAGCTCCCTAAACTTTCTCAAGACAACTATTTTGAGTTATTTATTGGGCAAATCTCCTGGCAAATAGATGGGGAAACAGCAGAAACAGTGACAGACTATTTTTTTAGCCTCCAAAATCACTGCAGATGGTGACTGCAGTCATGAAATTAAAAGACGCTTACTCCTTGGAAGGAAAGTTATGACCGACATAGACAGCAGATTAAAAAGCAGAGACACTACTTTGCCAACAAAGGTCTGTCTAGTCAAGGCTATGGTTTTTCTAGTGGTCATGTATGGATGTGAGATTTGGACTATAAAGAAAGCTGAGCACCGAAGACTTGATGCTTTTGAACTGTGTTGTTGGAGAAGACTCTTGAGAGTCCCTTGGACTGCAAGGAGATCCAACCAGTCCATCGTAAAGGAAATCAGTCCTGAATATTCATTGGAAGGACTGATGCTGAAGGTGAAACTCCAATCCTTTGGCTACCTGATGCAAAGAGCTGACTCATTGGAAATGACCCTGATTCTGGGAAAGATTGAAGGCTGGAGGAGAGTGGGACAACAGAGCATGAGATGGCTGGATGGCATCACCGACTCAATGGACATGAGTTTGGGTAAACTCCGGGAGCTGGTGATGGACAGAGGGGCCTGGTGTGCTGCAGTCCATGGGGTCACAAAGAGTCGGACACGACTGAGCGACTGAACTGAACTGATTGGGCAAAGATCTCCATTTCCTTGGAGTCAGGCAGGGGAAAATGACCGTGTCCATTGGTGGTCATGTTTCCTTGATGTTCTGTGTTCCTTGGAAGTCTTGCATCGCTGTCTTCACTTTCGAGGAAGCAGTCGCCTCCTCCAGACCTGACCGATGGGCTTCGGAAGAGCAACACCTTTTGCCAGCCCTGCTGGGGATTCTGAGGCTTTCCCCGACCTCTGTAATTGCCGCTGCTCCCACTTCTTGTTCCCTCGTGTGAGGGGAGTACTTAAGGGCGGGTGCCTTCTCTTGATGTTGCAGGGCCAGGTTGCGTGCTGGAGACTATCCCTTCCCTTTCCCTAGCGTGGTGCTGGATGCTCACATTTGTGCGCTGGCTTCCCGATAGAGACTGTGAAGCAGTTAGGAGGGTCTGTGTGCATTAGTCATCCCCCAAGTGAACTGAAGTCGCTTAGTCGTGTCTGACTCTGCGACCCCATGGACTATAGCCTACCACGCTCCTCCGTCCATGGGAATTTCCAGTGGAGTGGGTTGCCATTTCCTTCTCCAGGGGATCTTCCCGACCCAGGGATCAAACCCGGGTCTCCCACATTATAGGCAGACGTATCCTCCATGAGCCCATGGCTATTGTGCTATCCACCCCTCCGCTACCCTCAGGCATGCAACTCCTCTCAGTTTTCTGGATGGGGCAGGAAAGCTGGTTTGTGCTCCCTGGGAGAAGGAATGACATGGCAGAATCCAACTGTTCCTCTTACCCTCTTTATTGTGTCTAACCTTGCATTTTTTAAAAATGATTTTTTATCCTCCAGGGAGATCTTGGAACCTCTCCACTGGACTCCTGGACCTCCACAAAGGTACTGTCCTCGGTGAGTTAAAATCCGTACTTAAAATCCTAGTTAAAAATCCATGTTTCTTCTGGAGTGGGGTGGGGGAGAAAACTCATGCCATTTTGCCTACATGGTTCTCTCCTATTTTTCCCCCCTCTGTATTTAGGAGTTTAGATTTCTTTTGGTGAGTCATATTTGACTTTCTCTGGACCTTGGTCTTTTCTTTCCATGTCCTAACAAGGGATTGGCACTTTTTTTTTTTTCCCTGTAAAAGGACAAATAGCACATATTTTCCACTTGTAAGCTGTATGATCTCTGTCACAATGACTCAGCTGGGCCATAGTAACACCAAGGCAACCACATCTGCAGGATGTGAACAAATGATCGTGGCTGTGTTCCAATAAAACTTTATTTACAAAACCAGGTGGTGGGCCAGATTTGGCCCCTGGGCTGTGGTTTGCTGAGCCCCTGCTAGATCTTTGACATCTTCCCAGCCCAGCCCCACTCAGGGAGAAGGGTGTGGATGAAAGAGGGTTACAGCTATTTGTTTGGGGCCATGATGATTTAAAACAGAGATGATGAGAACATGTCGAATATAGACACATCACGCTTCACATCCTGCCCTGTGGATTCATAGCCCCCTGACCCTGTGTGAGTTCATTAATCTGTCATTGTGCACATGTTCATAACTTGTTCACCAGTGATAGTATTTTTTAATATGTTTTCTGCTGAAGGAATGAGGCAGAACCCAAAGGGGACAGGTTTGAAGCTGACTATGCAGTCTTTCCAGGAATTAAAAAAAAAAAAAATCAGTATTGAACAGAAAATGAAATAAAGAGAACATCTGGTATGTGAAAGGAGGGACCCTGTTGAATTCATGTCAAAACCTCGCAGCGTTGCTCCAGCTATCTCTTTTGAAAAATCATTGATCCAGCTGGCTGATGGAAAGGTCTCAGGGTTTGTCCTATGTTTGTGTTCTGTTAATTTCATAGTCCTGGGTCTCACCCTGGAATATACTTAATATTTGCCTCCTGACAGAGGCTTTCATTTCTTATTCCTCTGTGTGGGCTGATTTCAAATGACTCCAGACCTTATGAGAAGATCAATCACCAATTTTCCTTTTTAGTTAAATAAACTGGAACTATATTCAAACTGTACAAGAGGTCTGCTTCCAATTTCTGGCACCTTAGAAAGCCTCAATTATTCATTGATGGCTGTAGAATTTGCACTTTGATCTTTAGTATCTTTCCTTTCTTATGATATGGAGAATCTCTTGCTACTGCTACTGCTGCTAAGTCACTTCAGTCATGTCTGACTCTTAGTGACCCCATGGACTGCAGCCTACCAGGCTCCTCGTCCATGGGATTTTCCAGGCAAGAGTACTGGAGTGGGGTGCCATCGCCTTCTCCAGGAGAATCTCTTGAAAGCAAGTGAATAGTTAATTTTCTGTGACTGTGGGAGAGCTGTGATGCGTGGTTGACAGTCCTGCTTTGGAGCTTGGGGGCCGTGGGTTTCACTGTGCCCTCACAGTATAACGTTAGGTCAATGGCTTAATCCCTCTGAAGATGGTCATGCGTGCAGAAAATGGGGATAATAATTTTTACCTTTTAGAACAGCTGCAAGAAATAACGTAAATAAAGCTACTCACAACGATGCTTTGCCTAGGGCAATTTCTCAGTAAATGGAAAAATAGTATTATAAGAAGACCATATGAGTGAATGCAATATATATTGTCCAATTGACTGAGTGATGAAAATTCTTGATTTGATTCCACTGAAGTGCTGCAGTGAAGCCATTCAATTAAACATTCTATTGGAAGCAAGTTTTTAGCTCATGCTAATGAAATACTGTGAACATAAAGAAGACGATCACAACTAACTTTTGTTCAGTCGCTCAGTTGTGTCCAACTCTTTGCAACTTCATGGACTACAGCACGCCAGGATTCCCTGTCCTTCACCACCTCCTAGAGCTTACTCAAACTCATGTCCATTGAGTCAGTGATGCCATCCAACCATCTCATCTTCTGCTGTCCTCTTCTCCCTTTAGTAACTGTAAATCATATTATTTCTGACTCACATGGACCAGTCATCAGCAATCTTTCCCGGAAGATTTTGCTTACTAATGGGCTTCCCTGGGGGCTCAGCTGGTAAAGAATCCGCCTGCAATGTGGGAGACCTGGGTTCGATCCCTGGGTTGGGAAGATCCCCTGGAGAAGGGAGCGGCTACCCACTCCAGGATTCTGGCCTGGAGGGTCACAAAGAGTCTGACCGACTTTCACTTTCACTTTTGCTTACTAATAACAGTAAGAAAACTTTGTTACTTAGGTTCCCCCTTTTGTGTTCAGCTTCTGCTGAATCCTGAGGACCAGAGCTCTTGCCCAAAGCGTGACAGAGGCAGGTTCTTCATGGAATATTCATCTGTCATGAACAGACAGTGAGCTTCTGAGCATGTGAGAAGCAGGTCTTCCTTCTGCCATACGAAGGCAGCTGGCATTGCTGTCTAGGCAACAGCAGTTAGAGAGAAAGTTAGTCTCATTTCCTGACTCTCTGCAGCAGTATTCTTTGACGCTTTTGGTCTCTGAATTGCCTCTCAGTTCTAATATTCTCAGATTCCGAGGCATTTCCACTGCTGGAATCAGGAAAGTTGTAAAGTGAAAGTGAAACTTGTTCAGTCCTGTCCAGCTCTTTGCGACCCCATGGAATTCTCTAGTCCATGGAATTTGCAAGCCCGTGGAATTCTCCAAGCCAGAATACTGGAGTGAGCAGCCTTTCCCTTCTCCAGGGAATCATCCCAACCCAGGGACTGAACCCAGGTCTCCTGCATTGCAGGCAGATTGTTTACCAGCTGAGCCACAAGAAAAGTTGGAATTTCTCCCCAAACGCCCATTTTGACAACCCAAACCCCATTTGATTCTTGGTTCTCTGAGAAAAGAAAACTGACTTCCTTTTTTATTCCATCTTTCCTAACATCTGCTGTAGTACTAGAAATTTGCTGCTGCTGCTAAGTTGCTTCAGCGGTGTCTGACTCTGTGTGACCCCATAGACGGCAGCCCACCAGGCTCCCCCGTCCCTGGGATTCTCCAGGCAAGAACACTGGAGTGGGTTGCCATATCCATCTCCAATGCTTGAAAGTGAAAAGTGAAAGTGAAGTCAGTCGTGTCTGACTCCTGGCGACCCCATGGACTGCAGCCCACCAGGCTCCCCTGCCCATGGAATTTTCCAGGCAAGAGTACTGGAGTGGGGTGCCATCGCCTTCTCCACTGGGTCGAGAGGCTTAATAATGACAGCTAACAGCTTAATAATGACAAATTGTAAAGAGACCAGAGTATGTAACTGAGAATTAACTAGAGAAGAAGATGCTGGAGTGGGTCCGTATGATCGGAACATCACTGCTTTGCATGTATAGATGCCTTATCTAACTTACGGAAGATGAACCGTAGGGGCCATGCTGTCTCATCCTTTTTTACCCACTAACACGACCCTGAAACAGTGCTTCCTAGGAATGACTGAATGCCTTGGCCATTAGCCAGCTAATAACTCAACTCTGACCTCACTCTTGGAAGGATATTTGTTTGGCTTTGATCTCTCCAGCTGAAGTGAAAAAAAAAAAAAAAGGTCTAATGCATATGACAACATGTCTCTCCACCAGTTCATAACTACTCCAGGCAAAAACAAAACAAAACAAAACTCCAAGATAATCAACAGCAAAGCGAAGCTTTCTGGTACACACCCTGTGCTGTTGGCTCTTGGATGTGCACTGCTAAATACTAAATAGAGAGTGATTTAATAAATCATTTTGAGGTTGATTTTTTTAAAAAAATCTCCCTTACCATTGTCATAAGCTCTATTAGGGTCCACTTCTACTCATGAACCTGTTCTCTGGAATGTTACATAATCGTAAAGAAAAATCTCTGAAAGGTAATTACCTCATCTTGCAGTGGAGAGTAATTGGTCATGGGACATTATCAGCCAGCCCTTGAACTGCAGACATATAACCCCTGCACACAGGTTTGAAAACAGTTAGAAAAATAGGACTGCCTGCTTTTTACAAATGTTGTGCACAAGACATCAGAGGGTACATCTCCTAGAATAGCTGACCTATTTTTCTCATCTTCCTGCTGTGATTTCAGCTGATAGCTGCAATTACTCAGATTGTGTGACTTTCTCCCATAAATGTTCTGTGACTAAAGTTACGCTGGAATTAATTTCCTAACCATTTGAGATGGTTTAAAATAGTGTGGGCAGCGGTGGATTTATTAAGTACGGTAATAGCACTTAGAGCAACCACTTGCCCATTGCTTGTTTTTCTTTCCCTTTATTTTCAGCAGGAAGCAGAGTTCTCCATCTTCAATCTGTCCTCCTCTCTGTACAATCGCTGGTCTGCCTGGTTGGGAGGAGGGTTTAGGGGAGAAAGGATTCATGTGTATGTGTGGCTGAGTCCCTTTTCCGCTCATCTCAAATGACCACAACGTTGTTAATCTGCTCTACGGCAATATGAAACTTTGGGGCTGGTGGGGGGTGGGGTGGGGGACAACTTCCGGTTTGGCACCTGCTTAATCCACGTGGCAGCAAGGTTCTGATTCCTGCAGCTGCTTCTCATGCACTCCTGCAAGCTCTGGACTGTGGACTTCATCCAAGAGCTTTGTCATCTCCGTGGCAACTGGGACAGCCACAGGTCCCAGTGTTTCCTTTCAAGAAATGAGAATTGTGGGTATGTACTTGGCATCATAGACCTGCGTGTTCCTGAAAACACTCACCATGAAAGTGAAAGTCACTCAGTTGCGTCTGACTCTTTTGTGATCCCATGGACTATACAGTCCATGAGAATTCTCCAGGCCAGAATCCGGGAGTGGGTAGCCTTTCCCTTCTCCAGGGGAATCTTCCCAATCCAGCGATTGAACCCAGGTCTCCCACATTGCAGGTGGATTCTTTACCAGTTGAGCCACAAGGGAAGCCCAAGAAGACTGGAGTGGGTAGCCAATCCCTTCTCCAGCTGATCTTCCTGACCCAGGAATTGAACCAGGGTCTCCTGCATGGCAGGTGGATTCTTTGCCAACTGGGCCATCAAGGAAGCCCCTGAAATCCCTGAAACTCCAGTAAAATTTCAGCATACCAGGAGTCCTTGGATTGGGGAGGCACTCAGTGAAGAATCATCTAATGGTTTGGCTATTTCTATTCTCCCAAGAATTTCTTTGTAGTGGAAGTCACATGGAATGTGAGCAAGCTGCATCTCTGAAAAGTTTACCCAGTTCTACTCTGCTAGCTCCTCAGTGTTTAAGGAAGCACCTTGTAATTGTGGAGTTAGTTCTCCCTGCGATTTCCCTGTTTGTTGTGAGTGACCCGTGGCTCCAGAAGCCTTCACATCTCTCAGGGTTTATGCTTCTCCCTGCCTCTCTGACTGTGGCTTGAACTTTCTCTACATTCCTACCTTTGGATTAAAAATGCAAAGTTACTGAGGTTTTCACATCTATGTTTCAGATACTTAGGTGTCACTCTTTAATACTTAGTGTTGTTGCTGTTCCATAGCTCAGTCGTGACCAACTCTTTGCGACTCCTATGGACGGCAGCACGCCAGGCCTCCCTGTCCATCACCAGCTCCTGGAGTTTACCCAAATTCATGTCCATCGAGTCGGTGATGCTATCCAACCATCTCGTCCTCTGTCATCCCCTTCTCCTCCTGCCTTCAGTCTCTCCCAGCATCAGGGTCTTTTCCAATGAGTCAGTTCTTCGAATCAGGTGGCCAGAATATTGGAGTTTCAGCTTGAGCATCAGTCCTTCCAATGAATATTCAGGACTGATTTCTTTTCAGATGGACTGGTGTGATCTCCTTGCTGTCCATACTTAATATTTACAGGAATCCCCCTGTAACTCTATATATAGTTGCATTAAACACCTACCATGGCAGGAGACCTGCTTTGGAAAATGCTGACATTTTCCAAGTATATCCTACATGTCAGACTCTGCTAAGGACCCTTATCTTCTAATACCCCTACCTGTGAATGAGGCCAGGCTGGCTGATGCCTTTTGGTATGGTTCACGGTGATCCACGGCCAGTGTGACTTGTCACTGCCCCTTCTCTTTGGCTGGGGCCCACGTCATATTAGTACTGAAATATTTTTAATATCACATGTCAAAAGAGTTGTTATTATCCCTCTTCTCATAGAATCTAAAGAAATCCCCAAATATATAGTTAGAGACTCAGCTGGAACATTATCTTCCCACAAATGGCTAAGCTATATACATTCACCTTTTAGATTCAGTTAGCAATGGGGACGAGGGAGCCTGGTGGGCTGCCATCTCTGGGGTCGCACAGAGTCAGACACGACTGATGCGACTTAGCAGCAGCAGCAGCAGCAATGGTGATTAACTCAGACATTTTTGAGAACCATATTGCCTAAAGAATGTATGTAACTTTAATCTCTTTCTCCAACCTTTAATGACAAAGGTGTTTTTGTATTTTTACGTGACTGCACCTCACAGACTATTTACTGGGAAATATATGTATATTTCTCTTGGCCCTTCTGTTGCATGTGGTTACGTTTAGAAACTATTTAACAAGATTTGAGAGGAGATAAGTGAGCAAGACTTTGTGCTATTGATTAGATGTCCAGGGGAGGAACTGATATAATAATGATGGACAAGTAATCCATATATTCAGACCCATGGAATGTATTCCCTTCTCTAAAGAAATTGGGCAAAGATGCTTGCCACAACCCCATTTGCTGAAAAAGCTGAAATGCAAGCACATGAGTAACCCTAGAGAATATAAAGTGATCTTCTGGTTTATAGAAAGAGTGCCTGCCTTTGTCTCACTGAGGACATAGGCGCTGTCATTTGCATGATAAATTTAGATTTGGGGCTGATCATTTAATTTTAAAAAGCACAGTAGGACTTGAGAGTTCTTGCGCACCACTTTCTCCATGCCTGACAAGTGGATAAAAATACATAATAAATCCAGTTGCTTTGAGATGGAAAGAATGTGCAAATCATTGGTATTTTTAGAAAATCATTATCCTTTAAACTCCTCACATGCTCTCCTCAAGTGAACGCAATTCACAGACAGAGTTAAGGCAATTTAAATACAGCAAGTTTTGAAGGAATTATAGTTGAGATGAAATGTGTTTTCACAAAATCAAAATGAGTAGTTGCTTGTTCTGAGATTACGGAACTAGGAACTGAGATTTACCTGCCGAACATAAAAGCACCTGGAAACGTGCAATATGAACTTTAAGTCCTCAGCGTGGTCTGATAATTTGTTAGCTGGTTTCATTGCCAGTCTTTCTCCTATGTGCCATTTCTCATTGCTGAAGGCTGGGAAGCACAGCCTAGAGTTGACTCTGGAAATTCAGCAGTTAGAAAACTCAGAGGGGAGGCTTAACTTAGAAACAAAACGTTCATTTATGGTTTTATTGCTTATTACCTTAAACCATTCCTTTGATGCAAATGTTAACTTGATGATCAGTAATTCTGGTTAGTCTCTCCTGTAAAACAGCAGGAAAAAAAGTAAACTGGTGACTGGGTTTAGCAGCAGAGAAACACCTACTCTTCACCCTTTTCCACTTTTCCTGGAGAGACTGAGGAATCAGAGGATACGCTGTGGGGAAAAAGGCAATTGCTGGAATGTGTTTGCATAGACTCATTTGCATCTTTAATTTATTTTGGCATGGGGCTGTCAGCAATTATGTGCTGCCCTAAGTGACCTACAGGGAGTGTTTCTTTTGCGTAGCACGCCGCAGACCTAGAGGAAGGGTGTGCTCATCATCAGCGCAAGGCCAGTAAACTGTGCTAAAGAATAGAAGTGGATCACAGATGGCCAGGAACGCACAGATGGGGAAGACGGTTCGGGGACGTTGGAGGCCCTCCCGTAGCAATCAGTAGCAAGTCCAGCCGATAACTGATGGTCATAAGGGGCCCAAGGAGACATGGAAGCTGATATGGCATGTGGTGGTCTCTGCGGAGCCTGTGCACTGGGAATAGAGTCATGTAAGGGTCTGCAGACATATGAAGCCCCTCGCGGACTTTGAGCTCCATCCATTCATGCCTCGGTAAGACCTGAATCATTTCTCATGTTAAAGTGTACACAGTCCATGACGTTGCAACCCTGAAATGCTTTTTCTTAGCGGATTTCTTTTTAAAAAGTTTTGTTTATTAATTTTTATTGATTTATTTATTTTAATTGGAGGCTAATGACTTTACAATATTGTGGTGGTTCTTGCCATACATTGACATGAATCTGTCACGGGTCTACATGTGTTCCCCATCTTGAACCTCCCTCCCACCTCCCTCCCCATCCCATCCCTCTGGGTCATCCCAGTGCACCAGCCCTGAGCACCCTGTCTCATGCATCGAACCTGGACTGGTGATCTGTTTCACATATGATAATATACATGTTTCAATGCTATTCTCTGAGATCATCCCACCTTCACTTTCTCCCACAGAGTCCAAAAGACTGATCTGTACATCTGTGTCTCTTTTGCTGTCTTGCATACAGGGTCATCATTACCATCTTTCTAAATTCCATTTATATGCGTTAGTATACTGTATTGGTGTTTTTCTTTCTGACTTGCTTCACTCTGTATAATAGGCTCCAGTTTCTGTTTGGGTTTTTCAAATACATATTTTGTTTTGATTATTGACAACAGAAAATTCTCTACTTATTATGTCTTAAATTTATAAGATGTAATATCATAAAACTCCTAGAAGAAAACATCGGCAAAACGTTCTCTGACATAAATTGTAGCATCCTTTTCTGAGGTCAGTCTCCCAAAGCAACAGAAATAAAAGCAAAAATATAATAATAAGAAATAGAATCTAATTAAATGTACATGGGCTTCCCTCATAGCTCAGTCGGTAAAGAATCTGCCTGCAATACAGGAGACCTGTGTTCCATCCCTGGGTCAGGAAGATGCCCTGGAGGAGGAAGTGCCAACCCACGCCAGCATTCTTGCCTGGAGCATCCCATGGACAGAGGAGCCTGGCGGGCTATGGTCCATGCGATTGCAAGAGTCAGACCCGACTTAGGGACTAAACCCCCACCACCGCACGTGTTTTTACCTCAAAGAAAATCATAAACAAAATGAAAAGACAAACCGATGGACTATCTATCACTTAGAGCAGCGTATAATTTCTTGGTAGTTCCATTCCAAAAAAAAAAAAAAATCTGACTCTAGTTCTATGTGTCTGCTTCTTCTAGGTTCCTCTTTTTAACGGAATCATGAAATATTTGGAATTCACCCGTGTTGGTGCAAATGACCGGGTTTCTTGCTCTGAAGGCTGAATGTTTCCTTGTACGTGTATATCATCTTTTGTTTTTCTGTTCATTGGTCAGTGGGCACTTGCATTGTTTCCATATCTTGGCTATTGTGGATAATGTTGCCATGAACATGGGAGTGTAAATCTGAGATCCTGCTTACAGTTCTTTGGGGGTATATACCCAGACGTGGCATTGCTGCATCATCCGGTAATTCGTAATTCGATTTTTAATTTTTTTAGTAACTTCCACCCTGTGTTTTTCCCTTGTGGCCATGCCAGTTTAATGCTCATCCACGATGTACAGGTTCCCTTTCCTCAACATCCCTGCCAACACTTACTTCCTGTCTTTTTGAGGATGGCAGTTCTAGCAGATGTAAGTTGATGTGTTGTTGTGGTTTTGATTTGCATTTCCCTGATGAGTGGGGACGTTGAGTATCTTTTCATGTGTCTTCCTGGCCATTTATACATCTTCTTGGTAAAATGTCTATTGAGGCTTTTTGCCCGTTTTAAAATCAGGTTGGTTGTTTTTTGCTATTGAGTTGTAGTGATCTCTTTTCTATTTTAGATATTAGCCCCTTAACAGATATGCGGTTTACAAATATTTTCTCCCATTCATTAAGCTGCCTTTTTTACTTGTTCAGTTTTTTCCTTTGCTGTGGAGAAGGCTTTTAATTTATGTAGCTTTCTGTGTTTTTCTTGTGTTGCTTCTGTTTTGTTTTTTTTTTTTTTGGCGTCCTATCCAAGAAATCATTACTGGGACCAATGCTATGAAACGTATACCCTGTGTTTCCTTCCAGGAGTTTAACAGTGTCAGGCCTTAATCCATTTAAAGTTAAATTTTTTTTGAATGGTGTAAAATTGGAGTCTGATTTCATTCATTTACGTGTGGATATCTGCTTTTCCCAGCACTATTAGTTGAAGACACTCAAGTTTTTGAAGCGGATATGTAGAGGTAGGTATAACACCACACGCTCAGCTCAGCTCTGCACTGACTGCATTCTGCTGTTGCCATCTGAGTGCTTTGTTGAGCAACCCAGGTCACACGTGTGCATGCGCTAACACACAAAGACACAGCACATACAGACAACAAAATACACACTCTCAAGGCCGTCTATCATGTGCCCTTGAAGCTGCTGTGCAGCAAATCACTGCAGATGGTGGCTGCAGCCACGAAATTAAAAGACACTAGCTCCTTGGAAGAAAAGCCATGACCAACCTAGACAGCATATTAAAAAGCAGAGACATTACTTTGCTGACAAAGGTCCATCTAGTCAAACCTGTGGTTTATCCAGTAGTCATGTATGGATGTGAGAGTTGGATTATAAAGAACGCTGAGAGCTGAAGAATGGATGCTTCTGAACTGTGGTGTTGGAGAAGACTCTTGAGAGTCCCTTCTCCTGCAAGGAGATCTGAGCAGTTCATCCTAAAGGAAATCAGCCCTGAATATTCATTGGAAGGACTGATGTTGAAGCTGAAGCTCCAATACTTTGGCCACCTGATGCAAATAACTGACTCATTGGAAAAGACCCTGATGCTGGGAATGATTGAAGGTGGGAGAAGGCAACGACAGAGGATGAGATGGTTGGATGGCATCACCGACTTGATGGACATGAGTTTGAGCAAATTCCAGGAACTGGTGATGGACAGGGAAGCATGGCGTGCTGCAGTCCACGGGTTTGCAAAGAGCTGAACACAACTGAGCGATTAAACTGAACTGAGACTTTCTTTCTTCCTTTCAGAAGATCACATGTTCCCCTTCTTTGTTTTTTTTTTTTTTAAATACTATCATTTCTTAAGTCTGAGGATTCTTCTTCCTCCAGCTTTACTGTGTAAAGGAGTGAAAAAGTTGACCCTGTATTTGCCACTCTGTCCAAAACACAGAGAGATATTTGTTCTAAGGATTTTTATGCTCAAAACTTCAGGAACTTAAAAGATGGACAAAAGCATCAGAGAATGTACAGAGTTTCCTCTCTCTCTCTCTCTCTCTCTCTTTTTAGGTTGTGCCATGTGGCTTATGGGATCTTGGTTCCCCTACCAGGGCTTGAACCTGTGCTCTTGGCAGTGAAAGCATGGAGTCCTAACCACTGGCCCACCAGGGAATTCCTCCAGTCTCTTCTTAAATGCCATCCATGCTGGCTTTCTTTGTGTTTTCTTGTGATTCCTTTGTGGCAGGACTTTATGGGAATATTCAGCTTTTTTACTTTTAATATCTAGAAGTTACAGCTTCTCAAGTGTACCTTTTTCTTCTGCTTCTCCTTCAGTTGTAATTAAAGAATAAATGTGCAAAGATTAACAAAAGGTATGTCAGTGTTTTGATCGCCAGTTAGCATCTGCAGACCCCAGACTAGGCTGTTTCTCTGTGGTGGATATTCTGCTTCTCCTTTTTTTCTGGACACTGGGTAGATTTTAGGCCATGTGACAGTGTTTGGCCAACAGAATTGACTGGATGAAGCACGACATGCTTCTGGGTCTCTTTAAGGCAGTCCGTGATTCCTGATGTTTCTGTCCTTCGACCTAGGTTATCATGAGAATACCCGCTGAGTTGAGATGGCTTTGAGGCGAAAAACAGAAAGGACATGATGGAAACATTGCTTTAGTTTATTAAGAAGCGCTCCTAAGAAAATGTGTTGACAGTGTACACACTAGAAAGAGGAAAAAGATTTGTCTACAAAGCATGAAAAATTCAGTGGAAATTCCCCCTGGAAATTCCAGAATCTCTTCTTCCTTTTTTTAGATGACATAGCTCTTTCTTTCTTTGGGAGCTCTCTATATATGGCCTTCCCTGGTGGCGTGTGGTAAAGCATCCGCCTGCCAATGCAGGAGACTAGGGTTCGATCCCTGGGTCAGGAAGATCCCTGGAAATGGAGATGGCAACCCATTCCAGTCTTCTTGCCTGAATAATCCCATAAACAGAGAAGCCTGTTGGACTACAGTGCATGGGGTACCAAGAACTGCACATAACTGAGAATGCACACACACGGCTCTTCATTTATTTTTAGGTGGCATAGCTCATTTATTTGGAAGCTCTTTGTTGCCCAGGGTAAAACTGAGTTTGGGATTCAGGCTCATTGACTAGGATACCCAGCCTCTGAACAGAGCAGAGCTCATGTTGCAAGCCAGACTACTGTGACACTGTCCCCCGGACTTCTGTGTCCACAGTCTCCGCTGAGAAGGTCACAAGTGGGCATCCTGGTTATAATGTCATCGTGGTACCCAGGTCAAAGCTGTTTGGACCAAGGATGGAGGTCTTTCCACAAGTCGAATGTTCTGGGCTTGATTTAATAGAACATCTGCCCACAGTCTGCCCTCTCTGCTGGGTCCCGATGGACTTCTCTGTGAGATTTCATTGAAAAGATTGACTGTGACGCATTCAGGAAGAGTCAGCAGATCGAGAGACACGCAGGAAAAGTCTGCATTGACTTGGAGCATTTTTCTCAAGTTTTTTAAAGTGAAATTTTTGATAAATATTCTTTATGAAATTGTGCCTGCTGATTTATAAAATTTATGTCACGTGATACAGTCTATGTCATCATCCTACATAAAAATATCCATAGCAAAGATCAAGTGCATGCCAAAACAGTGTAAATGTTTTATTATCTCTGTTTTTCTCCTATTTTGAAAATTTTCCGATCTCCATGAACTTTTGCTACTTTAAAAAATAAATATGAGTTGGTTAAAGGTGATAAAAGGCCACCGAGGAAATACCAGATGATAAGTCCCTTGAGGAGCAGGCCTGAATCTCTGGCCACGTGACCTGTGAGAGGGGCCTGACATTGTCTTTCTGTCTTGAAAGGAAGAAGCTCATACTGCGTCCTTGGCATTGAGCTGTGCGCTGGGGCTTTGCCAAGCGTGGGGCCTTCCTTGCCCTGTCTCTGCTGATTAATGAGCCGAAGCTGCCGTCCCCTTCTAATCACTTTGTCCCGTCAGCACTGTCCGCGGATGGTGTGTAAATTACCTATCTGTACGAGTTACTAAGTATCTTTTCCTAAACTATCATCTTTCTCTAAACGATTCTTCAGTTCAGTTATCATTCACGGAAATCCAACCATTTGGGGAGATTCTGCAACATTTCCAGATGTAAAAAGAACCACAAGGAACACCTTTTCAAGGTCTTCCCCTCTCTCTTTGCCCCATACTCTCTTTTTTGTGATCCAAATGGGATGTCAGAGTCTGTACACCTCAAGTCAAGGGACTTAATCTGATTAGGATGACAGACCCATTTAGATGACACAGCAGAGCGTCAATCACACCGGTGAATCTCAGTGCTTATTTCACACCCTGGGCGTGACTCAAGTCGAGAGGGAAGGAATGCGATCAAGCCCAGAGTGAAACTCGAACAGAATGTAAATGGAAAAAAGAGCCGTACGTGGGCTGTGGGCACTGCTGTGATTCAGGAGACTCCACATACGCAACCATACAAACTCAGGGCAGGCACAAGTCTACGCCCATGTGTATGCTCTTATTTTATAATAATTTACAGTTTATCACCTGGAGATCTGCCCTTCCTTTCCTGGGGCTCAGACAAGAGAGGTGCTATACCAGTGCAGATCCGAATAAATGGGAAAGCCAACCTCCCACCCTGGGTCCTCCAGCCTCTTCCATTCTATACAATGAACACCCAGTATCAGGCGTAATGAACCAGGAATTTGAGCAAAAATCGGTTGTGTGGCTTCCGGGTTTTTCAAACGCTGTATATTTTAAACATCGGACTTGGTGATCCTTGTGCAATTACTAAACGCTCAGGTCCAAATGTTGTTTGGAAGCTGAAATTCTTTCTGTTTTCAAGTTGATTTTAAAAAGCACACAACACTGATCTAAGGCATACGTTTAAGAGCCTTGTATTGTGAGTACAAAGATGCTTGTAAGTCATCAAAAAGAATGCAAAAGTGAAATGTTTTCGACTGGTCCGTAGTTTGTGGTCATACAAAGAAACGAAGAACGTGAAGTTGCTCAATAGTGTCCGATTCTTTGTGACCCCATAGACTGTAGCCCACCGGGCTCCTCCGTCCATGGGATTTTCCAGGCAAGAATACTGGAGTGGGTTTCCATTTCCTTCTCCAGGGGATCTTCCCGGCCCACGGATCGTATCTGGGTCTCCCACGCTGCAGGCAGACTCTTTACTGTCTGAGCTACTAGGGAAGCCTCTAGTCATACAAACCAGATCTCTTATCACTTGGTTGCTAAGAAACTAGTGCATTGCATTTATGACGTGAAAATACGGTTTGATTTTCAGACTACACTTCAGCATTGCTTTTTTCTGTGCAACATAGACATTCTCTTTTTTTTTTTTAATTAATTTATTTATTTTTAATTTTTACTTTACAATTCTGTATTGGTTTTGGCATAGATTGACATGAATCCACCACAGGTGTACATGCGTTCCCAAACATGAGCCCCTCTCCCACCCCCCTCCCCACAACATCTCTCTGGGTCATCCCCGCGCATCAGCCCCAAGCGTGTCATATCCTGCATCAGACATAGACTGGCATTTCGATTCTTACATGATATTATACATGTTTCAATGCCATTCTCCCAAATCATCACACCCTCTCCCTCTCCCTCTGAGTCCAAAAGTCCGCTATACACATCTGTGTCTTTTTTGCTGTCCTGCATACAGGGTCAGCCGATTATACAGAGTGAAGTGAGCCAGAAAGAAAAACACCAATACAGTATACTAACACATATATATGGAATTTAGGAACATAGACATTCTCTAAGGAACTACACCTTCCTTCTTAGCTTCTTTCTCTCACTCTATCCTTTTAATTTAATGGACTTGGCGGTTCATGGGGTCACAAAGAGTCAGACACGACTGAGCAACTGAGCTGAACTGAACCACACTTAAGGTTTGGGATATTTTTGTTGACACCTGCATTTTTGCCCATGATTTATTAGTTTGACGTGTATCTATAAAAAAGCCTATAGCAAGCCGAGGTATTTTGTTGAAATGGAGGAAACAGCACTGAACAGTACGGGTGGGAATCTCTGCCACCATGCTGCTGCTGCTGCTAAGTCGCTTCAGTCGTGTCCGACTCTGTGCAGTCCCATAGACCACAGCCCAGCAGGCTCCCCCATCCCTGGGATTCTCCGGGCAAGAACATGCATGAAAGGGAAAAGTAAAAGTGAAGTCGCTCAGTTGTGTCCGACTCTTCACGACCCCATGGACTGGAGCCTACCAGGCTCCTCCGTCCATGGGATTTTCCAGGCGAGAGTACTGGAGTGGGGTGCCATCACCTTCTCCGCTCTGCCACCATGGCAAAAGTCAAAACAGAAATTGTTTTGAAGGAATTGATAAGGGCTCGAGTGTGAAGGGGCTTCTGAGCTGCCGGCAATATGCTGTTCCATGGCTCCATGTTAGTTATATGAGAATGTTCGCTGAGTAAAAATTCGTTAAGCTGTATACACTTAAAAACCTTTCGTTGCAGCTTGATAGATAGAAAACGCATACACCCTGTGTGTGCAGTTTGGATTTTCACAAATGGAAGACAACCAGTAATGTGGAACTAAATGAACAGTAGAGCCTATTAAGACCCTCGAATCATGTCTTTCGCTCCTTCCTGGTCAGTGAATGCCATCCTGGTTTCAAAAAGCAGAGATTGACTGTGCTCCTTCCTGTACTTGGTGTGTCATACAGTATGTCCCCTTCTGTACTGACTTCTTTTACTCGGCGTTGGGTTTGAGAGTCATCCACACTTTTACACGTGGTGTGTTGCTCATTCTCATGGTCAGAGAGTATTCCATGGTGTAAATGTAATACAGCTTGCCCATCCATTCATGGACTGATGGACGTTTGGATTGTTTCTACTCTTTGTCACAATGAATACAGCTCTGAAGATACTGTGCATGTTTCCTGGTGAGCTTACCTCAGAATGTCTGTTGGGTGTATTCCAAGAAATGGAATTGTTGGGTTCTAGGACACAACTGCACTCATCTCACATGCTAGTAAAGTAATGCTCAAAATTCTCCAACCCAGGCTTCAGCAATACGTGAACCGTGAACTTCCAGATGTTCAAGCTGGTTTTAGAAAAGGCAGAGGAACCAGAGATCAAATTGCCAACATCCGCTGGATCATGGAAGAAGCAAGAGAATTCCAGAAAGACATCCATTTCTGCTTTATTGACTATACCAAAGCCTTTGACGGCATGGATCACAAGAAACTGTGGAAAAGTCTGAAAGACGGGAACACCTGACCTGCCTCTTGAGAAACCTATATGCAGGTCAGGAGGCAACAGTTAGAACTGGACAAGGAGCAACAGACTGGTTCCAAATAGGCAAAGGAGTACGTCAAGGCTGTATATTGTCACCCTGCTTATTTAACTTCTATGCAGAGTACATCATGAGAAACGCTGGGCTGGAAGAAGCACAAGCTGGAATCAAGATTACAAGGAGAAATATCAATAACCTCAGATATGCAGATGATACCACCCTTATGGCAAAAAGTGAAGAGGCACTAAAAAGACTCTTGATAAAAGTTAAAGAGGAGAGTGAAAAAGTTGGCTTAAAGCTCAACATTCAGAAAACAAAGATCATGGCATCTGGTCCCATCAGATGGGGAAACAGTGGAAACAGTGTCAGACTTTATTTTTTGGGGCTCCAAAATCGCTGGAGATGGTGATTGCAGCCATGAAATTAAAAGATGCTTATTCCTTGGAAGGAAAGTTATGACCCACCTAGATAGCATATTGAAAAGCAGAGACATTACTTTGCCAACAAAGGTCAGTCTAGTCAAGGCTATGGTTTTTCCAGTGGTCATGTATGGATGTGAGAGTTGGACTATAAGAAGGCTGAGTGCCGAAGAATTGATGCTTTTGAACTGTGGTGTTGGAGAAGACTCTTGAGAGTCCTTTGGACTGCAAGAAGATCCAACCAGTCCATCCTAAAGGAGGTCAGTCCTGGGTATTCATTGGAAGGGCTGATGTTGAAGCTGAAACTCCAATACTTTGGCCACCTGATGAAAAAACTGACTCATTTGAAAAGACCCTGATGCTGGGAAAGATTGAGGGCAGGAGGAGAGGGGACGACAGAGGATGAGCTGGTTGGATGGCATCACCGATGCAATGGACATGGGTTTGGGTGGACTCCGGGAGTTGGTGATGGACAGGGAGGCCTGGCATGCTGTGGTTCAGGGGGTCACAAAGAGCCGGACACAACTGAGTGCCTGAACTAAACTGAACTGAATAGCTCAATTGGTAAAGAATCTGCCTGCAATGCAGGAGACCTGGATTCGATCCCTGGGTTGGGAAGATCCTCTGGAGAAAGGAAAGGCTACCCACTCCAATATTCTGGCCTGGAGAATTCCATGGACTGTAAAGTCCATGGGGTTGCAAAGAGCTGGACATGACTGAGTGACTTTCACTTTCAGTGACTGAAACGGTGGCGGACAAGAAAGATGGTACGGATGACTGAAACTTTTTGCTGGGGATGATTAGGGTACAGAGGTACTATAATGGGCATTGCATCTTGAGGGTGATGAGAGCAGGGAGAAAGGAAAGATAAAGCATCGAGTTTGGACTTTGGTGGGGGTTGACTGAAACACTTGGGTGGACAAAGTCCAGTAGAGAGTTAAAAATACGATTCTGCAGGCTGAGAGAGAGATGGACTAGAGACATGTCGTTGGCGGCGGTAGAGATTCTAGAGGTAATGGAAAGGATGTGTGTGAATCAGGCCCTGCTCATCTCAGAAGGGATGAGAGAAAAGAAAGTTGAGGATGGCATCTAATCTTTCAATGTCAGCCCAAGAGAGAGACTAGAGTTCAAATGTGCGTTGCCTTGACAACCAAGGGAGTGAACAGTTTGAGAAAGATGGAAGTGGCCAACAGCATCAAGAATTACGGAACAGTCAAGTAAAGTGAAGTTGCTCAGTCGTGTCCGACTCTTTGCGACCCATGGACTGTAGCCTGTAGATTGTAACCAGTCTCCTCTGTCCAGGGGATTTTCCAGGCAAGAATACTGGAGTGGGTTGCCATTTACTTCTCCAACAGTCAAGTAAAACAAGGAACAAAAAGCAAGCCAGGTCTTGATAAAAGCACTTCTAAAGCAGATGAAGACACATCAAGAACCAGGAGGTGAAGCAATGTAGTTAACGGTGACTGCTCTTTCAAGAAGCTTGTCTCTGAAGAGGGGTGAAACGGGAATGGACATAAAGGAGTCTAGGGTAGTGTTCTGTCTTTGTGTTCTGAAGCACGTAACACTGTATCACATAGAGAGCAAGGACTCAAGGAGAGAGTGTTGGAGTAAAACACGCATTATTTCTGATCCCTTTGCCGGCTTATTTTAACAGTTTTTACCGAGTAATGACCGTGAGATCACCTTTTATCTAAAGATGTATTTAGTTAATTTTATCTTTTGGCTCTGGTGGGCCTTCGTTGCTGTGTGCAGGCCTTCTCTAGCTTCAGTGAGAGGGGGGTTCCTGTCTAGTTGTGGTCTGTAAGCCTCCCTGGTGGCTCAGATGGCAAAGAGTCAGCCTGCGATGCAGGAGACCTGGGTTTGATCCCTGGGTCAGGAAGAGCCCCTGGAGAAGGCAGTGGCAATCAGCCCACTCTGGTGTTTTTGCTTGGAGAATCCCATGGACGGAGGAGCCCAGCGGGCCACTGTCCAAGGGGTTTTGAAGACTGGGAGACAGCTGGGCGACTAACACTTTGACTTTCACTCTCGTTGTGAAGCATCTTGTTGTGAGGCTCTCGGAGTGGGGGCTTCCTTGGTTGCGGTAGGTGAGTTCACTCGCTATAGCCCCAGGCTCTAGACCACAGTCTCAGTGGTTAAGACGCTCGGGCTTAGTTTATCCGCGGCATGTAGGATCTTCCCGGACCAGGGTTTGAACCCATGTCAGCTGCATTGGTAGACAGGTTCTTAACCACTGGACCACCAGGGAAGCCAGACATCACTGTTTAAATATAGTCTTGCCTCAGTCACATAAGTTAGACTTCTGAATTTATATCCTCTAGATTCACATATGCACATAGCTGGTTTTCCCCAGAAATATTGTTAACAGCTTGTATTTAAATATCTTGTGGGATACCTAGTTCTCATCTGGAGAAGGGCATGGAAACCCACTCCAGCATTCTTGCCTGGAGAATCCCATGGACAGAGGAGCCTGATGGGCTACAGTCCATGGGGTCACACAGAGTCGGACACGACTGAAGTGACTTGGTGTGCAGTTCTCATCACCTAAAGAGGTACATTTTATACTATTATCATTGTACATTGGTGCTATTACAACTGAGAAATGGCTTCAATTAAGTGGAATTTTGAAATGGCAAATGTAGAGAGAATGAAACATTGATTTAAAAAATTGACTAGAGGAGGCAGAATGCATATCAAGATGAATGCTGCTCGTTTGCTTAGGAAAGCAGTGTGATTGTTCTAAATGTTCTAAAATGTAAGCCCCTTGCCTAGGTTGAAAGGGGGAGGTCAAAACAATGGGAGGCAAAAAGGCTCAGCAAAGGAGGGCTACATGCATTTTCCATTGTTTCTTTTTGATCCACTGGCTTCAGGAATCCAGGGCTAAGAAAAGAATGGATGGATTGATTCAGAGAATGCAATTTCACAATGGCCAAGCTTGTTTTCTCGATTGCCAAATCTCCAGTGCATACACGCAGGCCTGGCAAATAAGGAAGCTTCTCACGAGTACTTGCCGGATGAATGAAAGATCTTTTTCTAGAGTAAGGAAGGGCAGGCTCTGGAATATGGGAATTTTTAGAATAAGGACTTCTCTGTAAGATGGCTGATGGACTTTTAATGTGGTACCTGACACTAAGTCATTAGTGATTTTTTTATTCCTCGGCCACCATTCCCTTCTTTTACCCAAGTCTTTGGCGAAGTGTGTTGATTGGGTTAGTGGTGCTTTCGGAAGGGAGGAGAAGGGTTTGGGGGTGTTGTTGGGGGAAAGGGCCTAGCGATAACAGCAGGTCAGGGAAGGACCCCAGATACTGCGAAAGCAGGTGGGTAAGAGCTCAGGGTAAGAGCTCAGAATAAGAGGTGACACGGCCCAGGTTCTCAGGCTCAACCTCAGTTCAGTTCAGTTGCTCAGGCGTGTCTGACTCTTTGCAGCCCCATGGACTGCAGCACGCCAGGCCTCCCTGTCCATCACCAACTCCTGAAGTTAACCCAAACTCATGTCCATTGAGTCAGTGATGCCACCCAACCATCTCATCCTCTGTCGTCCCCTTCTCCTCCCGCCTTGACTCTTTCCCAGCTTCAGGTCTTTTCCAATGAGTCACCTCTTCGCATCAGATGGCCAGAGTATTGGAGCTTCAGCTTCAGCATCAGTCCTTCCAATGAACATTCAGGACTGATTTCCTTTAGGATGGACTGGTTAGATGTCCTTGCAGTCCAAGGGACTCTCAAGAGTCTTCTCCAACACCACAGTTCAAAAGCATCGATTCTTCAGCACTCAGCTTTCTTTATAGTCCAACTCTCACATCCATACATGACTACTGGAAAAACCACAGGTTTGATTAGATGGACCTTTGTCTACAAAGTAATATCTCTGCTTTTTAATATGCTGTCTAGGTTTGTCATAGCTTTTCTTCCAAGCAGCAAGCGTCTTTTAATTTCACGCCTGCAATCACCATCTGCAGTGATGTTCGAGCCCAGGAAAATGAAGTCTCTCACTGTTTCCATTGTTTCGTGGGACCGGGTGCCATCCATGATTTTAGGTTTCTGAATGTTGAGTGTTAAGTCAACTTTTTCATGCTCCTCTTTCACTTTTAAGCAAGAGGCTCTATAGTTCCTCTTCACTTTCTGCCATGAGGGTGATGTCATCTGCAGACTCTGAGGGATTATTTGATAGCCATGTGAAGTTCCCGCAGAAACAGGCTGTACTTTTGTTTATCTGGTTTTCCGAGGAAACAATGGGAGTGGGGAGTAATTTAACCCCTGGCCCCTTCAGTTCTCTTGTTTGTCACCATGGTGTGCCGTGAGAGAAACCTGTCAGAAGGCACATAAGGGGTTCTCTGCTTTACAAGGTCTCAGGGCTCTGCCTGGTATTGAGCGACTTGGAGGAGATGCCCTGCGGATGCCTGAGATATGGGAAGCATGCCTTTCTGCTCACTGCCTGCAAAGCCCTTCCTCATGGGCGTCAAGGAACAGGTTTGCAAACCACTGAGCTCAGAACCCATTGCTGGTGATACAGCAATTTAAAAAATAATTTATTTTAATCGGAGGCTAATGACTTTACAATATTGTAGTGGTTTTTGCCATATATTGACATGAATCAGCCACGGGTGTACATGTGTCCCCCATCCTGAACTCCCCCCCCTCCTCCCTCCCCGTCCTATCCCTCTGGGTCATCTCAGTGCATCAGCCCCGAGCACCCTGTCTCATGCATCAAACCTGGACTGGCGATCTGTTTCACATATGATAATAAACATGTTTCAATGCTTTTCTCTCAAATCATCCCACCCTCGCCTTCTCCAAGAGAGTCCAAAAGTCTGTTCTTTACATCTGTGTCTCTTTTGATGTCTCACATATAGGGTCATCATTACCATTTTTCTAAATTCCATATATATATATATATATGCATTAATATGTATTGGTGTTTTTCTTTCTGACTTATTTCACTCTGTATAATGGGCTCCAGTTTCATCCACCTCATTAGAACTGATTCAAATGCATCCTTTTTAATGGCTGAGCAATATTCCATTGTGTATATGTACCACATCTCTCTTATCCATTCATCTGCTAATGGACATCAGGTTGCTTTCATGTCCAAGCTATTGTAAACAGCTGCATTTTCACAAGTGCTTTCTCAAGACTATATCTTAACCCTCCCCACCCTGCAAATTTCAACCACTTGTGGGGAAATGAGGGGTGATGGTGAGAGAGTTTCTGGAGAAACAAGCTTGCAAGTGCTTCTTAAATCCTGTGTTGGTAGAAAAAGACACCCTGCTGCATTGGGCAACGTGGATACTTGGATTGGCCTTTAATTAGCCGGATGGCCTTGGGCCACGTCTGTGCACTCTCCTCATCGTGGTATATGGCAGGGCATCAAGCACTTACTCAGAAGCTCTGTGCAGAACCCAGGACCAGCTTGACATGAAGCTGCATGATTCGATACAGGTGGTAGTGGTGGTGTTCATTCTCTCATAGCCCAGCCTCCTGCAGGAGCCCCTGAGAAAGTCCTCGGAAATCCTGGGGCCACTCAGATCTTGGGGTGAAGCTTAGTGAACTGAAGGACATCCACGGTCTCACCCAGCAGCAACAGTCTTGCTCTGGATGTGGACTTGTTGACCTGCCTGCATAGAAGCTACTCCGTTAGCTGAGGGCTCCCTGGGCCTGGACCTCATCTGTGTTATTTATTAAAACTTTTATCTCGGAGTATGGCTGATTAACAGTGTTGTGATCATTTTAGATGCACAGCAGAGGGACTCAGCCACACGTACACACGTACCCATTCTCCCCCAGACTCCTCTGCCCATCTCAGATGTTATAATCACATTGAGCAGAGTTCCCTGTGCTATGTGGTAGGTCCTTGTTGGTTATCCAGTTTTTAAAAAATAATTTAATTTATTTATTTTTGGCTGTCCTGAGTCTTCCTCGTTGCACAGGAGCTTTCCTCTAGTTGTGGAGAGCAGGGACTACTCTCTACGTATGGCAAGCAAGCTTCTCCTCGTGGTGGCTCCTCTTGTCTCCTAGCTAAGGCTCTAAGGTGCAACGCCTTCCGTAATTGGAGCACATGGGCTCAGTAGTTGGGACATGTGGGCTCGGTAGTTTCTCAGCATGTGGAAATCTTCCCAGATCAGGGATTGAACCCAAGTCTCCTGCACTGACAAGCGGATTCTTTACCCCTAAGCCACCAGGGAAGTCCTCATTATCCGCCTTAAATATAGTGGTGTGTGCCTGTCGGTCCCAAACCCCTCCCTGTCCACCTCCGTACTTACCAGGTAGGTGGAAGTTGATGATGTCAGCTCACCCGAAACATCGGGCAAGTCCTTTAACCAAAAATGTGAGGAACGGGGTAGGCCAACCAAAGCTTTTATTGTCCTGTTTAGAATTCTTCAGGACAAGGATTGCACAATTTCCGTTCATTATCTGAGGCTCTGTGGGGCAGGAAGTCAACGGTAACATTCGTTTTGGTCATCCTAAGAGTCTTGTTTTCTGTGCTGTGGGACTGTGTATGCTCGCTCAGTCGTGTGCAACTCTTTGTGACCCCACGGACTGTAGCCTGCCGGGCTCCTCTGTCCATGGGATTCTCCAGGCAAGAACACTGGAGTGGCTTGCCATGCCCTTCTCCAGAGGACCTTCCCCACCCAGGGATCAAACCTGTGTCTCTTGTACCTCCTGCACTGGCAGATGGATTCTTTACCACTGGGACCACCTGGAGCTCAAGAGGTGGGTTATATACAAGGATGTAGAACAGATGACTTTTGTTGATATAAGAGAGATTTTTCTTAGTGCATCTGAAGAAAATTGAGTATATGAATGTCGGCATTTAAATCAGGCCTTATGTAAGATTTTGTTCCTTAAGCAATCAATCAAGTGGAATAAGAAAGAAAGGAAAACAAAAATCTAGCTTCTGTTAGATTGAAAGGCAATAAAATGACAGTAAAGATCTAGAAATACACAAACAATAGCAAAACGCAGCTAGACAGTTCCATAGCTGCAAGCTAAAATTTAGAAGTCCTTAACATTTATCTCAAAATATTTTATAACTACAGTTGTCATTTCCTATCTGGCCTTTGGGTTATGTAGGTGTATGTTGCTAGATTTAAAAATATTTGAAGATAATTACATTTATCTTGTTTTGTGATTGATCTCTGTTTTAATTGCATTGTGGTCTGAGAACGTCTCCTGTGTGATTCCAGTTGCTTTTGAGTTGTTTCATGGCCCAGAGCAGAGTGGCCATATCCTGGTGAATGTTCAAAATGCTCTTGAAAGAAATACATATTATCCAGTTGTCTTTGGCACTTGTCTTCAATAAATGTCAATTCAGTCAGTTTAGTTAATACTGCTGTTCAATATTTTACCTCAGTAGAGAAAAATGTAGAATGTTTAGGCAGTCTTCAAAGGTAATTCACATGATAAGTAAGAATAATTGGATAATATTCTAGTCACACAAAAACATCTGCTCTTTCAATAATGCCAGAATCAACCCAACTTTTTAGTATTGAGTTAAGAAATAAGGATATTTGATTCAGGTCATCTGAATTGACCACAAATAAGTTGAACTTCTAGTTTACTTTTAAATTACAGTGAAACTATGATTTTATACTTTATAGATGAAAACAGCTATTCTAAGATCACCAAATACTGGTAAATAAATATATTTTTTTTGTCAAACAGATAAAAGGGTAATATTTGCATAAGAATATGTTTTGCATTTGGCATACAGAGACAGTCTACCACTCTGTTAACAGGCTGCTCCTGGACCGTGTAAAATATGACAGTTTTCAATACTCTGATGTAACATAATACATGTCACTAGCTTTCAGTTGTATGAAGTAGCCAAGAACAAGAGCTATGTGCTGTTAATGCTGACTAAGGCTGCTGATAAAACAATTCATACTTTTGCCTCCATATTCTCAAATATCAGTTTTAGTTGAATTTTAAAATTTCACCAAAAGCTTTGATAAATGCTGTTTCCTTCTCATTCATTTCCATAGTACCTGTCCTCTGCTGTAGCATTCAAAATATGCACATAGCTTGGGTTCCTTCACTCTGTACTATATAACTTTCAGTTCAGTTCAGTCGCTTAGTCATCGTGTCTGACTCTGCGACCTCACGGACTGCAGCACACCAGGGTTCTCTGTCCATCACCAACTCCCAGAGCTTACACAAACTCATGTCCATCGAGTTGGTGATACCATCTAACCAACTCATCCTCTGTCACCCCCTTCTCCTCCCTCCTTCAATCTTTCCCAGGGTCTTTTCCAATGAGTCTGTTATTTGCATCAGGTGGCCAAAGGGTTGGAGTTTCAGCTTCAACATCAGTCCTTTCAATGAACATTCAGGACTGATCTCCTTTAGGAAGGACTGGTTGAATCTCCTTGCAGTCCGAAGGACTCTCAAGAGTCTTCTCCAGCACCACAGCTCAAAAGCATCAATTCTTTGACGCTCATCTTTCTTTATAGTCCAACTCACACATCCATACATGACCAATGGAAAAACCATAGCCTTGGCTAGACAGACCTCTGCTGGCAAAAAGGACCTCTGTTGACCTTTGTATAACTTTGCAGCATGTAATTTGGCATCAACTCTTTACACATTTCAGTTTTCCATCACGGTAGCTCAATGGATGTGTGTTTGAGCAAACTCCAGGAGATAGTGAAGGACAGGGTACTAGGGTTCTGCAGCCCACGGGCAGCTAAGAGTTGGACACAACTTAGCGGCCAAACAACAAAGCACGTTGGACACTTTATGACTGGGGTGGTTTCCCTAAGGGGTCCTTTGCCTAGGCATGACTCAGACTAAGGTTTGGTCACGCTGTAAAGAAGACACTTTAGTTCCATCTGTCCATCCTGGTGCATATATACCGACTGCCCCATCCTTACAGAAAGAGTTCAGTTGAAACTTGTGATGTGTGATGCCCATTCTTTATCTTTGAGCTACACAAAGTTGTGCTGGGGTCAAAAGAAACCCCATCGCCTGAAGAAAAACAATATATTTTTAGTCCTAAAGAATGAGCAGCTCCTTTGCATGCTTGCCTTTGCAGTCAGTTGGAATTGCATTTGGTATCTGAAGGAGGATGGAGCTCCCAGGCATTGTCCAGCTCTCTGTTGATCTCATGCCAGTGGCATTTCTCAGAGTCAGAAGCTCATTCACTCTGGACGGCTTCCTAATTGACTGTGACACATTGAGCATGTTTATCAGAGCCCAGTGTGTTTAACACTTTGGAAATACATAACCACCATGTCCCTGCTATTTAACCTTTATACATGATCAGCTCATTGAAGAGTTTGTTCCAGCCAAGAGGGGTTCAGTCGTGTCCGACTCTTTGTGACCCCATGGACTGTAGCCCACCAGGTTCCTCTGTCCATGGGATTCTCCAGGTAAGAATCCTGGAGTGGGTTGCCATGCCCTACTCCAAGGGATCTTTCTGACCGAGGGATCAACTTTCTCCCCAGACCATCTCCTGCATTGCAGTCAGATTCTTTGTGTCTAACTCCCAGGGAAGCCGCTTTTTACACCAAACTGAAATATTAAACACATTACAGGGTAGTGCAGTGAACTTCATTGCACTTGGTGGGTTCTCCCAGGACACTTCTGGATTTTTAAGAGGAGTCTTTTATAGGCTCATTGATTGGAGAGTTTTACTGCATTTGATGGGGAAAGGAAAAGTGAAAGTCGCTCAGTCGTGTCTGACTCTTGACGACACCATGGACTATACGTCCGTGGAATTCTCCAGGGCAGGATACTGGAGTGCGTAGCCTTTCCCTTCTCCAGGGGCTCTTCCCAACCCAGGGATCAAACCCAGGTCTCCCACATTGCAGGCAGATTATTTCTTAGCTGAGCCACAAGTGAAGCCCAGGAATACTGGAGTGGGTAGCCCTTCCCTTCTCCAGGGGATCTTCCCAACCCAGGAATCAAACCAAGGTCTCCTGCATTGCAGGCGGATTCTTTACCAGCTAAGCCCATGTGGGAAAGGGGGGACCCTGATGAATAGCTTGAACAGTGTAGCCTGACCATCCAGATGTCATTTTGACATCCAAATAAGTGAAAAAAGAAAGAATTTTCTAAAGCCAGAGTTACACAGTTTTATATGTAAAGGAAAAATTCCCCCTACAATATTTTAGACTTTTCCAGATTATAATGCTTATGTAGTTTGAAGATAGACTTGCACATTGCTTCCTTCATAAGTTTAAAAGAGAGTTTCACCGGTTTGGGAAATGACGTTGACGAGAGCGGTGTCGCTTGTGGTGTCTGAGTTGCTCTTTATATGATCTCATATAATTCCTATTACTTTATAGTCACTTGAAAGAGAGCTCTTTTTTGACTTCTGAATTCCATTCCCTGTAGTGACCTGCAGCCATGCAGGGAGAAAAGTGCCCCAGAAACACCCTTGGAGTTAGGAAATAATAATGGATACACTATTGTTCAGTCACTCAGTCGTGTCCGACTCTTTGCAACCCCATGGGCTGCAGCACGCCAGGCTTCCCCGTCCTTCAGCATCTTGTGGAATCTGCTCAAACTCTTGTCCATCGAGTTGGTGATGCCATCCAACCATCTCACCCTCTGTCATCCCCTTCTCCTCCGGTGTTCAATCTTTCCCAGCATCAGGGTCTTTTCCGATGAGTCAGCGCTTCTCATCAAGCGGCCAAAGTACTGGAGCTTCAGCATCAGTTCTTCCAGTGAATATTTAGGGTTGATTTCCTTTAGGACTGACTGGTTTGATCTCCTTGCTGTTGACGGATTTTCTATGGATACACAGAGAGATTCAATAAAGACATTGGCTCATCTAACATAAACACACTAGTGTCATCTACCCACATTTCAGAAAGGTGCTGACCTCTATTATGCAAATTATGAACCTGTTCCTATACTCTGAGAAAACAGCAACAACCCAAACCCCTCACAGGTCAGAATCACCTGCTGAGGTGTCTCTGCGGAGCAAAGCAATCATCTGCAATCTTGTCTTTCAGGAACGCACAGCCAGAGCATTCGGGACTCCTCAGAAATACCACTTAGTAAAGCAACTCAAATCGAAGTACTGTGCAATTTGGGCTTTTTCTTTATATTTTCTTCTATTTTGCAGAGCTGTCTTAAGATAAAAAGGTCTGTTTCTTTCAGTTTTATTTGATTCAGTGTAGTCAGCATACCTTTAGTCCATGACACACAGACTTCTGTGAAACTGTCCCTAAGCTTGTGATATAACTTAGTGGGGGGAATATGACCTCCCTAACAACCATAGGAGAAAAGTTGGCTTAAAACTCAACATTCAGAAAACTAAGATCATGGCATCTGGTCCCATCACTTCATGGCAAATAGATGAGGAACCAGTGGAAACAGTGACATCTCCCTTTATTTTGAGGGACTCCAAAATCACTACAGATGGTGACTGTAGCCATGAAATTAAAAGAGGCCTTCTCCTTGGAACAAAAGTTATGACCAACCTAGACAGCATATTAAAGAGCAGAGACATTGCTTTGCCAACAAAGGTCTGTCTAGTCAAGGCTGTGGTTTTCCCAGCAGTCATGTATGGTGTATGCGTATGAGAGCTGGACTATAAAGAAAGCTGAATGCTGAAGAATTGATGCTTTTGAACTGTGGTGTTGGAGAAGACTCTTGCGAGTCCCTTGGACTGCAAGGAGATCCAACGAGTCCATCCTAAAGGAAATCAGTCCTGAATGTTCACTGGAAGGGCTGATGCTGAAGCTGAAGCTCCAATCCTTTGGCCACCTGATGTGAAGAACTGACTCATTAGAAAAGATCCTGATGCTGGGAAAGATTGAAGATGGCAGGAGAAGTGGATGACAGAGGATGAGATGGTTGGATGCCATCACCAACTTGATGGACATGTGTTTGAGCAAGCTCTGGGAGTTGGTGATGGCCAGGGAGTCCTGGCATGCTGCGGTCCATGGGGTCACAAATAGTCGGACAAGACTGAGCAACTGAACTGAACAACCATAATGTAAGGCGAACTTCCCATGACAGAGAGAAGCCCCACGCAGGTTTAAAGGAGAGGGAAGAGTGTCTTACACAGTTAAAAGCACCAATGGATAGTGAACTGAAGGTGAAAGATTTGGGGTGAGTTTGAAATTTGGATAGCATTTTGGCAGCCTGGGATGAAACATTATTAATATAAGGGACATATGAGGGGAAAGTGTGGCTTTCCTGGAGATTAGTCCAATAAAAGGGGAACCATGTGACAGACTTTAAATGTGTCTGAGGTCTTAATGTGGAGGTCTTTGGGCGTTGGTATTTTGAAAATGCTGGTCTCCCTTCCAGTCTGTGATATTTGTGTGTGACAACAGAGGATGAGATGGTTGGATGGCATCACCGACTCAATGGACATGAGTTTGAGCAAGCTCTGGGAGCTGGTGAAGGACAGGGAGGCCTGGCGTGCTGTGGTCCATGGGGTCACAAAGAGTCGGACACGACTGAGCGACTGAACAACCAGCACCCCATGGAGAGTCCACACGGATCAGTGGTTGGTGGTCTTCAGGTGGTGCTTCCGTGCATTCATCCCCCTGTGGTCTTCAGCCTCCCAAGTTACCAGAAAAGATGATTTGTGGGTTACACCTCCAGGATTGAGAAGCATTCCTCTCCCAAGCCAGGGACAAAGGGTCTTTGTCAGCTCCCTTACAAGTTAGCAGCTCAAGTAATCATTCAGTGCATAGAAAGGGTCGGCTGTTTTACCTTCCTTAAAGAAACCACGGGCCATCGCGTCTCTCATTTAGGGTGCACCATGGAGAAATGGTTGATTTTTCAATAATAAGCTCATTGAAGGAGGGATAGCTACAGTACTAACCCTTTAAATCCTGTCGTGTATCACTGTGAATCTCTGTGACCAGGCTGGCCAGGTGAGGGCTGTGGCAGCCCATTCCAGATCTGTCTGTGCTGGAGTTTTACCTCCTCTTTGCTCTGCAGATATTCATTTACCCAGTTTTCCTATTGTGTCTGTGAGGATGGACTAGTCAACATGGAGCTGAGAAGTGTGGTGTGTTCTCTTACCCAGTAAAACCCCCAGTCACACAGTTGTTCTCCTAGGTAGATATGCCCCTTGACAACCTAAGCGAGTAGGAATAATAAGTCCTGCAACTTTGGAGCTCAGATGGGCCTCAGATGTTCCGCTGAGCTACCACATTCAAGCCTGGTCCAAGTGCCATTTAGCTCTGAGCTTGTCTGTCGTGGGAGTGTCTATCTCTGCTTTAGTCGTGGGAGTGTCTATCTCTGCTTTAGTCGTGGGTGTATCCATCTCTGCTTTAGTTGCTGGTTTAAAAGGCAGCATTATTAATAAAATGAACCTATGCTGGGCTTCCCTGGTGGGTCAGAAGGTAAAGACTCTGCCTGCAGTGTGGGAGACCCTAGGTTTGATCCCTGGGTCAGGAAGATCCCCTGGAGGAGGAATTGGCAACCCACTGAAGTAGTCTTGCCCAGAGAATCCCATGGACCAAGGAGCCTGGTGGGCTAGAGTCCATGGGGGGTTGCAGAGTGAGACACGACTGAGCGACTGACACACACACACACACACACACGTGTGCTGTTGCAGAGAAGTCATTACCCCTGCACTTTCCTCCAGGACACACGGGTGGCTTCAGTCTCCCGCTCTAAATGTGACAGGCACATGTGCTGTTTACTTGGAGGTTGGCAGATATTTTCTCTGCAAATGCAGACTAATGACAAGTCTCTTCAGCGTAGTGCTTCAGAAACATACAGACAACACCTGGGGGCCTCCAGGTTCATGAACACAGGGGGCTCAGCACACCTGGAATCAAGTCACCTGTGCCTGGGGGATGCCTTATGGAAGGGGCGAACCAACAGCTATCAGGCCCTAGAACTGTGTCTCCAGAGACAAGCAAGTTTCCCCGGCTCCTTTCTTTACCTGTCCTGCCCTTGACTTCACCCACCCGCTGAATTTCCCTTTCACTCCACGTGGCGCAGAATGGCAAAAAGAGTAGAATCAGGAGGAAGAGATTCACAGCCTGGAGTGCCTACTTTAAAGTGAGGCAGTTCCCTGGAGGTCCGGTGGTTAAGAATCTGCTTTGCAATGCAGGAGAATAACATGTTTGATCCCTAGTTGCAGAACTAAGATCCCACATGCTGTGGGGCAGCTAAGCTCACAAAAGATCCCAAATGATGCAGTGAAGACCCACACAGCCAAAAGAATAAATATTAAGAAAAAAAAAAATGAAGGAGGCTGGTTGGGACAACGAGAAGCTTCTGTGGACAACGTGTCCTGACTTAACAAGTGTCTTCAGTTGATGCTTCCCTTGGGGTTCAGCTGGTAAAGAATCCACCTGCAATGCGGGAGACCAGGGTTCGATCCCTGGGTTGGGAAGGTCCCCTGGAGGAGGGAAAGGCTACCCACTCCAGGGTTCTGGCCTGGAGAATTCCATGGACTGCACAGTCCATGGGGTCACAAAGAGTCAGACACGACTGAACGACTTCACTTTCACTTTCCGTTGATGCTGGGTGAGTAGAGCTGCTTGGTCTTCTTTGCACGCTCACTGCTAGGGCATCTTGGGGTGACCCAGGGATCTGCCTGGTAACAGAGCCCCCAGGTGGCCCCGGTATGCACCACGGTTGACAAGTGCTGCTCTGTGAGTCTGGACTGGATGCTGCCTCCTGGACCCACGTCCTCCAAGGACTCTGCCCGTGTGTGGCAAGCGACTTCCTTGCCTAGTTACAAATTTCGCTTTAAATTCTCTTTCATTCAGATGATATCGTGGGGACATATGTTCTCCTGATAGTGAAGAATGATCCAAATGAAAGAAAAACCTCGCTGAGATATTTTATTGCCTAAATCTGATTCATCTCTAAAGGAAAAAACTTTAAAAAAAGATTTGACAAACTGCATTGCTGGAACTCTGCCTGGCTAAACCATCAATTTTCCTATGGACAAAAATTCATGCTTTTCTTTTCCTCCTAGCTACCTCTTGGAGAAAAAAAAAAAAAAGGAAGAAATGCTTAGAGAGCCTCTGTGGCAACTGGTGACTCAGTGGTAGAGAACCCATCTGCTATTGCAGGCCATGAAGGTTCGACCCCTGGGTCAGGAAGATGCCCTGGAGGAGGAAATGGCAACCCGCTCCAGTATTCTTGCCTGGAGAATCCCCTGGACAGAGGAACCTGGCGGGCTACAGTCTATGGGGTCACAAAGAGTCAGACATGACTTAGCATCGAAACAACAGATCTTTGTTAAAATTATAAGCCCAGCCAAGTGTGTCTTGGTTGAAAGTTGTGGAAGACAACAAAAGCTATGCTGTCATTTCAGCTTCCATTTTAGGGCCTTGCTTTGGTGGTGTTTGTAAGGCAGGGGTGTTGGAATCAACCCCGTGAGCTGAGTAGAGACCAGGGCTCACCAGGGGTTGCCTGATCGGAAGATACGTCCTGGGTAGTGTTCCTGCTCTGTTGGTGGCCCTTCGGTAGTACTTGACTGTCTTCCTTGTCTTACAAGACGTAGCTCGTCTTTGCTCTCTGTAAATCAAGGGTGGTGTCTGACTTGCCTCAGGTTTTAGGTACAGTCTGCAAAATGCGAGCCCATGAACGGGGGCTTCGTCTGGCCTTGCAGAAGGACTGGGTGCATTGTCGGGAAGGATGGAACCACCCAGGCTGGGATGGCCTGCTGCTTAGCTTTATCACAGAACCTACTGTGTGCCCAAGGCATTGGCCTGTTTTTCCCTCTTTGCCTCTGAGCAGACCTGGAACGTAGCCCTCTCCACTTGGCAGAAAACGACCCTCACGCAATCTGGCCTGGCTGGCACTGAGTCGAATTAGGACTAGGACCCAATTTGCTCGGACCCACTCTGAGATTTCACCGCCTTTTGCTCCCAGAAATGGGAAAACAGTGGTCTGATTTCCTGACATCAAGACAGTTGTTTTTCTTTCTTGAGCTTTCTTTTAAAAAAATGCAGTAGCGTACACATACACTAAAAAATTGCCATGTTCATCATCACAAAGTGAACAGTTTAGTGGCATTTTGTGCATTCATGGGACTGGGCAACCACCACCTCCCATCCAGAGCGTCTTCCTCACTTGAAAATGAAACGCTGTCTCCGTTAAGCCTTCACTGCCCATTACCTCCCGCCCCAGCCCGGATCAGCACTAATCTACTTTGTGTCTAGATAAATCACTGCCTCTTGTGGATAACGCATCATGTGAATGGGATCACACAGTTAGTCATGTGAACTTGTTTGTGACTGGCTGCTTTTCCTTCCCGTAATGCTTTCGAGGTTCACGCGGGCTACAGTGCATATGGGTACTTCATTCCTTTTCATGACCAACTAACTTGCTTTTGTGTGGATGGACGGGGGTTTGTTTATCTGTTCATCTCTTGGTAAATCTTTGGCTTGTTTCCATTATGAATAACACTGGAGCAAACATTCATGCACAGGTATCTGATTTTTTTTTTAAATTTATTGGGGTATAACTGATTGACAAGGTTGTGTTCGTTTCAGAAGTGTAGCAGAGTAAATCAGGGCCATCCTCCAGCCTCAGAGCCAGCGATGGCTGGCTCAGTGTCTCTCTCTCATTCTGTGATTTTGCCTCACTGTGATACTCCTTTTGTGGAATCAGAGCCCCCTTTCTGCCGCCTTCAAGGAAGGATAGTTGTGTTGATGTTGGAAATCTTTAGTTGTAACATCTTCTCCTTCAGGCACTCAGGCATGTCTGACTCTCTGCGACCCCCTGGACTGTAGCCCACCAAGCTCCTCTGTCCCCGGGATTCTTCTGGCCAGCATACTGGAGTGGGCTGCCATTTCCTTCTCCAAGTCGTAGCATGTGAACTCTTAATTGCTGCTGACCAGGGATTGAACTCCAGCTCCCTGCATTCGGAGTGTGGAGTCTTAGCCACTGGACCATGAGGGAAGTCCCATCTCCACGTTCTTAATCACATCTTCAAAGCTCCTTTTGCTGCGTCAGGAAACATATCTGGACTTCCCTGGCGGTAGAGCAGTAAAGGACCCACCTGCCAGTGCACGAGATGCGGGTTCGATCCCTGGGTCAGGAAGCTCCCCTGGAAAAGGAAATGGCAACCCACTCCAGTACTCTTGTCTGGAGAGTTCCATGGACAGAGGAGCCTGGCATGGGGTTGCAAAGTCGGACACGACTGAGCAATTGAGCACACACAGGAAACATATTTATGGGGTCTGGAGATCAGGGCATTTGGGATCCCTTTTTCTGCCAACCACTGTAACCTCTTCTGAGCCCTGGGTCAAGTACAGACCCCCACTTTGGAGTAACAACACAAGGCACGCCTCCTAGTGTTATTGTCTTGGCCGAATCTAGGTCTGCGTGCCACTTGACCTAGTGTTCTCTGAGAGCTTTCTTCATCTCCTAAAGGAGCCACTGCTCTAGCTTCCCACCCTCTGTAACTCCAGGAAGACGATCTCTCTCCCGCCAAGGTCCATGAAGCCACTGCTGGTCATTTGTATGCATGCAGTTTGGCGAGAATGAATCACAGTCCGCTACTCTTCAGGCAGAATCACGTTAAATGTTGTCCGTATCAAGTATGAATTGAAAAGAGCTATTTTATGTTACACAGGATAGGAAAATAGATTCCGTGTCTCGGAGCGCAGAACAATGGCTCTTGATCACAGGTCTTGAGGCGCCTTGCTAAGTATTGCATCTCATATTTTGTGGTACTCAATTTGATAAATGCATTTCCGGAGGGATTTAGTTTAAATATGGATTCATCAAGGCCGAAAATGGTCAGGGAAAGGCTCCAGGGTATATACCCAGGAATTCCAAATTTGCATTTACCTTGTAACAGCCCTCCTTGCAAAAAGCTATTTAAAAAGTGAAATTGGAGATTTTTTTTAATGGTACGGTGACACAAAGAACATAAATGGATGACAGACAATGGGGGAAAGGGAGGCTTTTGTGTCTGTGGTTAGCTGAAATAGTGGAGAGTTCAAAATAAAAAGGAAAAACAAAGCAACGAGATAAAAAAATAAAGGAGGCGCCAGCTCTTTGCAAGCTTCCCACGGATGAACGTCGACAGGAAATGTCTCTCACATGTGTAAAAATGCAAGTCCCCCAAGACAGTCTTTGGAAAGAATCTACTTACCAGACACCTGGGGAAAGCAGCCGCTAGAATGTTAGTGAATCAGTAGAAGGGAGAGCCAGACTTTGCCGATGCAGAAGAGGGGAGTGTGGATGAGGAAGCACGCCCAGTCCCTGCCGGACCTTTAGAAATGAATCCCGAGGATGTCTGGCTTGCCAGTCCCTCCTTTTTTTCTATAGTTACTGGAAAACGGACAGCATCCTTAGTCACAGACGCGTAGACGGGGCTCTGTGTTCGGAGCGGGATTGCAGTCTGTTGTTTTGGCCATGACGTCCTCTGAGCTGCTTCCTTGCCCCCCCCAACCTTGGAAGAAAGCTAAAGTGGGGTGATGAACAGCTGACATTTCCATTGCAGTAGAGGGGGAAAAGCCCACCTTGCCGGGCCCTGCTTGACTTTTTGCCTGACTTGAACACTCTTTGTCAATATCTGACTGTAGGAAGGCTCACGCAAGCCTTTTGTCCACCTCAGGTGCAGGGCGGTGTCTCGCCTTTTCAGACCTGTCAGTCTCTCTGTGGTTTTGGCCCCCGTCCTGGGCCCAGCTGGACCTGGGTGGTTTTCTGTCTGCTTTCTTTACCTCATCCATGGTGCATGTCTCCTCAGTCCTCTGAGACTTCCTGCTCCCTCCCACCGCCACGATTTTCTTTTTTTCCCCACTCACAAGCTTGCAGTGTCTTTATCTCACTTTGCTATTAGCCGAGTTCCCATCCACCCGCCCACCCCCAGGCACTCAGCAGAGATGTCTCAGTGAGTTTAGGAAAGGGGAGCTCTCTAAAACCCTGTTGCCCAGACAGACGGGCAACGGTGCCTCTCAGCATGTGTGGGGACCAGTCGGGGGCGCCTCCTCAATGCAAGTGACAGAGCTCCTGTCCTCACGGAAATTCCAGCCTTGGTGGCGGAGACCGGCAAACAGCCCGATTCGTGGAGGAACGTACACCACGTGTTGCTGGAAGGCCGCGAGGGCGGTGGGGAAGACAGACTCCGGCAAGGGCACATTTCATCCCGTGACGAGGGCAGGCCCCACTGACAAGTGCCTTTTGAGCAAAGACTTGGAAAAAAAAATCAGTTTCCCATGGGGCCTCCTGGGTATCACAGGGCCACTTGGGGAAAAAAAATCTGATCATGGGTGTCACTGGATGGTACAGGACATCATGATTTGATTTCTCCCCCTGTCCAAGGAGAGACCTTCATTGTTGGATACTGGTGCCAGTCCTAACCCACCCCAGAGCTGGGCAGGAGCCACGGGGTGCGTTTGTGCACTGGGTCCCTCCATGTGGGCCCCCGGGTTTCCACGGGGTCTTCATTCTATCTGCCACCTCCCTGGACGCCAGGCATCTGTGCTGACTCTGGACGTGCTCGGAGACTCTTGCCCAGGACTTGCTCTTCAGTGTTATTGTTGATTTTTTGAGTCCCTCGGGGGACATCCTTGTGGTTTCTGTTTCCCAAGTAAAACTAAACCATTGAACAGAATGGGATTGTATTTTTGTCCAACATTTGTACACGATCCCTCGGGACAGCGTCTCGCATTTACTTTCCCTGTCGTCAGATGCGGAAGTTAAGACGTAACCTGTGTCATTGGAAAAAAATCATGGACTGCCTCGTAGAAACTTCTAGGCTGCCTGGACACAAACTTGTGAGCCAGGAGCCTAGACTGTCTCCTCCGGAAATTCAATCTTCTGAAATGAGGCCCACCTATGGGGAAATGGGCTTCCCAGGTGGCCCTAGTGGTAAAGAACCCGCCTGCCTGTGCTGGAGACACAAGAGACATGGGTTTGATCCCTGGGTCAGGAAGATCCCCTGGAGGAGGGCGTTGGCAACCCACTTCAGTGTTGTTGCCTGGAGAATCTCCTGGTGGGCTACAGTCCATAGGGTTGCAAAGAGTTGGACAGAACTGAAGCAACCAAGCACACAGGCACATATACAAGCAGATACTCTTAATAATCTCACCTCCTGTGGCCGATTGTCCCTAAATGAATGGGTGAAATTAGTTTGAGCTCAAAGCTTGCCTTGGAAAATTGTGTATTTTTGGATGAAGGTATTTTCCAAGCATCTTCTTGCCTAGCTAAGCCAAGCCGTCTAAAAGCAGCTGAGTCCAATGACGATACAGTCAAGGTTGCAATCACACTAAGAAAAATGAAAGGCTTTTTCATTTTGGTCAAATATTTGTTGAAAAGTTATTCAATTTTTGCAGATCTCTGCTGAAGGAGAAAACAGCACTTCAGCCCTAAAACCCCAATCATCTAATCACAATATAAAGCTTTTAAAGAATGCTCTGCTCTTTGGAACAGACTGCTAGGATTAAAATGACCTTAAAGCATAAACTCATTTTAGCAAGTGTGTGCCTCTTATCATTCCACTGAGCGGTGGGTGGAGGTCAGTGGCAGCTGAGCCAGGCTCCCACATTAACTTGACTTCTACTTTTCATGACAGTATGAAAGCAGAGGGGACCCTCTTTACATTCCTGATTGCTGTTTGAATTGATCATCATGTGCTGAATTCTTAACAGCACACGATGTCTCTTTGGAGGACTCTCTCGCTCCTAGAAGTCTCCCACTTGCTGCCAAGACCACCACCCACACCCAGTACTTTTTGGCTTCATGGGAGAGGAACTCCATTTGCTGCAAAGTATTTTTTTTGTAACTGCAGGGAATTGAAGGATAAATGTGAGGGCTCGGAAGGGGAGACCTCGTCACCTTTAGCTTCTATGATTCATGTTCAGTTTTAATTCAAACCAAAGCAGAGTTAGGATCCCTGGGCATTTCTCAGTGTTTTGCAGAGAAACATTAATAAACATGCACTCTTAACATGCATGTCTCGTTTTCATAAAAATGGAGTGATTGTCTTCCTGCATCCTCTCTTTGTCCTCACTGCCCCTGGCATGAAGCTGGTCCTCAGAGCACTGCCTCTTCTCAGCAGTGTTTTTGCTTTCAGAAGTCAGAATTGGACAGTTGTACTCTTGCCTGGAAAATTCCATGGACCAGTCCATGGGGTCACAAAGAGTCGGACACGACTGAGGAACTTCACTTTCACTTTCACGACTACATAATCCATGGTCCCTCTCGGCCAAGTTGGAGTCTAAAGACAGATGACCTTGAACTTACAGTGCTGAACCCCAGTGTTCTCCAGTCTGCCCTCCCCCTTAGGCATTCTGATACACATTTTTACCATAAAGCAACTGAACATCTGGAACAAAGCTTCGTAAACAAGTTTATGCTTGTTTTTTCATCCGTAAATGATTGATATTCAGGACAGCCCCACACATGGCGTTCTCTGGTACATTAGTTCTCATGGGCTTTAAATTTAACACAGCGCGCACCTTGCTAGCTACATTGCCATGCTGAGCTTCGAGTGAGGAGTTGGTCAGCAGGATGTGGAGTGGAAGACAGGGTAAAGGCTAGAGCAATGACTCCTGGAGCAGGACCATCTGTGCTGGAGTTACAGCTCTTCCATTTACTGGCACGGACTTCTTTCCATGCTTGGACTTCTTTGTCTTTAAAATGTACATAATGACGGTTCAGATAGTCAAAGCTATACGGAGGCTTCCCTGGTGGCTCGGGTGCTAAGGAATCCACCTGCGCTGTGGGAGACCTGGGTTCCATCCTGGGTCAGGTAGATCCCCTGGAGAAGGGAATGGCAACCCACTCCAGTATTCCTGCCTGGAGAATCCCATGGACAGGGGAGCCTGGTGGGCTATAGTCCATGGAGTCGCAAAGAGTCAGACATGACTGAGCGATTAAGCACAGCAAAGCACAGTCAAAGCTATGATTTTTCCAGTAGTCATGTATGGATGTAAGAGTTGGACCATAAAGAAGGCTGAGCAATGAAGAATTGATGCTCGTGAACTGTGGTGTTGGAGAAGACTCTTGAGAGTCCCTTGGACTGCAAGGAGATCCAACCAGTCCATCCTAAAGGAGATCAGTCCTGGGTGTTCATTGGAAGGACTGATGCTGAAGCTGAAACTGCAATATTTTGGCCACCTGATGTGAACAGCTGGACCGTCGGCATCCCCCTATTCTGATCATCCCCCACACTGAGCTATGGGTCTTAAAGGACAGATCCCGGCAACCCACCCCACCTAGTATGAACTGTTGATGAGTCTTCCTGCCTTGCCCCTCCCTTGCCCTTGCAGCACCTGCCCTATTCTTGCCTCTGTGTGTTCTTTGCTGCCACCTACATTGGACTCACCCTGGTTGCCAGGGCGTATCCTCAACTCCTAACCTTTGTGCCTTGATTATCCTGCTCTTTCAGCTGGGAATATCCATCCCACATTTTTTTTTTTTTAAAGCCCAGAGGACTGTATGCCTGGAGCTTCCCTGGTGGCTCAGCTGGTAAAGAATCCGCCTGCAATACAGGAGACCCTGGTTCGATTCCTGGGTCGGGAAGATCTGCTGAAGAAGGAATAGGCTACCCACTCCAGTCTTCTTGAGCTTCCCTTCTGGCTCAGCTAGTAAAGAATCTGCCTCCAAAGTGGGAGACCAGGGTTCTATCCCAGGGTTGGGAAGATCCCCTGGAGAAGGGAACAGCTACCCACTCCAGTATTCTGGCCTGCAGAATTCCACAGACTGTATATAGTCCATGGGGTCACAAAGAGTTGGACATGATTGAGCGACTTTCACTATATGTCCAGCTCAACTTTCATCTTGTCTGTCTTTAACTTTCTGATACCTTCTTCAGCCTCTGGCTGCTGCTGCTAAGTCGCTTCAGTCGTGTCCAACTCTGTACGACCCCATAGATGGCAGCCCACCAGGCTCCCCAATCCCTGGGATTCTCCAGGCAAGAACACTGGAGTGGGTTGCCATTTTCTTTTCCAATGCATGAAAGTGAAAAGTGAAAGTGAAGTCGCTCAGTCATGTCCGACTCTTCACGACGCCATGGACTGCAGCCCACCAGACTCCTCCGTCCATGGGATTTTCAAGGCAAGAGTACTGGAGCGGGGTGCCATTGCCTTCTCTGAGCCTCTGGCAAACCGCCCCCGTCCAAAAAAAGCAGACTGGTTTTGCTGTTCTTCTCCAAGTAGCATTTATCATATCTGATTGTAATTGCTTGCTTACGTATTTTTCTTTCCATTAGACTGTGAGTACTCAAGACAGCAGGGCTGCTGTTTCATTCTCTTATCTACAGCAGTTAGCGTGGTGGTGCCTTGTGATAGTCAATAATTGCATCGAATTGAATTGTAGATTATCTATCTGAGCTTAATGGGGAGTTAACTCGATAAAATGTTATTCATCTAAGGAGACTTCATGCCCCATATTTATAATTCACATTGAAATGTAATGCTTTCCTTTAAAAACCTTGAAAAAACCTTGAGATTAAAAACAATCTGATAGTGTTTTTTCTCTCTGATAATACTTCTAACTCGCCCAGCATCTGTGGGTTTGGCCACGGTAAGTATCACTAATAAAAATAAATGTTAAGTGGCTCCTGCTGTTAAGATCTCCTGCTTGTAGGGCTGAGCTGTGAGAATCATGTCACGAATTCAGGGAGTTGTCTCTTGAGACCACCTTGCCCACCATCTCCCCTGAATCTTTCTTTGCAAGTGTGCAAGAAACCGGTGCAAATGGCATTTGACTTGCCGGATATGGTTTGTGCCTGTTTTAAAATTTTGATTCCTTGGGAACACCTGTTCACCATCTTTTCCCTCTAGGAGCCTTTTATCACTGCTTTTCCAAAAGTAAACAGCCTTTGCCTCCCTACTCGCCCACTCCACCCCCAAAGCAGTCTCAAGAGTGGTGGTGGGAACATGTGTTTGCCACCTCAGCTCTGTTAACAGACATAAGTAGACTCTGTGTGTTCATGGAAAAATTTATGTAGGCTCTCTACGGGTGTTATAACTTAAGTGGGTGGAAATGAACCTTAAACCCCTTGCTTACAACATTTATTGAATTAGATTATCGGACACAGAGACCCAGGCCCCAGAATGCTACTGGCCTTGATTAAGCAGTGCTAATCCAAGTGAGGACTGTCAGAAAGCCCTGGGACACGTCTCCTTTTTCTAGGTGGTTAGAGAGTCCACAGCCCGTAACCTCTGGGGTAGTTCAGCTTCCTTTAGAAATTGGATGCCAGGTTTCTCCTCGATCCATATTTAATAGAGTCATTGCTCGGATGTATAAAGAGCTTTCAGTAACAAAGATAATGGGATTGATTTCTCCGTGCTAGATTTAATGTGCAGCTAAGTAAAATTAAACACAATCCAAACAGGCAGCAGGAATAACAACATTATACTGAAAACTGCAATCCTGCTTATGTATTTTGGCGGTGGTGATTTTATGTCTACACTGGCAATGAGCAGCATAAACTCTGAATTGTGCTCTCTCTACTTTTTAATCAATACAAGCCATCCAAATCATTACCGCTACAGTGACTCACTAACATCCGAATAATTGAAATGGCAGTTTTATGTGAATTTTCTTGCTTAGCAAACATGTGACTGAGTCTTTTCATAAGGGTAACCTTTTATGAAATCGGCCACTGTAATGTGGAAAGAACACATTTAAAGAAACACGGTACCTGACTTGGAGTCCACTGAGATGGGAAATTGGGAAACTGGATGAGTCCCCAGTGGAGAAGGAAACGGCAACCCACTCCAGTACTCTTGCCTAGAGAATCCTGTGGATGGAGGAGCCTGGTGGGCTGTAGTCTACAGGGTCACAGAGTTGGACACGGCTGAAGCGACTTAGCTTCACTTGCACGGATGAGTCCCCAGAGGGCAGGTTCCGCTGTGTCCAGCTGCCCGTGAGGTGGTGAAGAACACAGATCCACCCCCAGGGAAGTAGTTCTTTGATTTCAAGAAGTTACAAGATGGGTTTGTCTTATTAGTGTGTTTTTCTGGGGGTGACTTATGGAAAGCTTTCCTGGTTGCCTAGATGCCCAGTTTCTCACCGTTAAGTGCCCCACCTTATCCTTTGATTATATACTTTAGAATTTTCTTTCATTCGTACTGACAATATCATACTTTACCCAAGCCTTGAGTATGAAAAATTGTGATGGTTAATAAATCTAAATCTGTGTTTAGATTTAGATTTATTCATTTTATTTATTTATTAATTTATGTAATAAAATAAATCTGCATTCTGGAAAACCACTGACTTCAAGGAATCAGTCCCTATCAGCCACTCAGTCATGTCTGACTCTTTCTGACCCCATGGATTGCAGAACCCCAGGCCTCCCTGTCCATCACCAACTCCCAGAGCTTGCTCAAACTCATGTCCATCGAGTCGGTGACGCCATCCAACCATCTCATCCTCTGTTGTCCCCTTCTCCTCCCGCCTTCAATCTTTCCCAGCGTCAGGGTCTTTTCCAAAGAGTTGGCTCTTCTTATCAGGTGGCCAAAGCACTGGAGCTTCAGCATCAGTCCTTCCAGTGTATATTCAAAGTTGATTTCCTTCGGGATTGACGGGTTTGATCTCCTGGTAGTCCAAGGGATTGTCAAGAGTCTCCAATACCACAGTCCAAAAGCATCAATTCTTCGGCACTCAGGCTTCTTTATGATCCAGCTCTCACATCCATACATGACTGCTGGAAAAATCATAGCCTTGACTAGATGGACCTTTGCTGGCAAAGTGGTGTCTCTGCTTGATGTTACCTAGGACTTACAGGTGACCCCCCTGTTCATCTAAGCCTTGCGGATGTCATTTCTACCCTCTACTTCCTACGTTTGCCTGGGACGAGGCCAGACTCAGTCCCTCCAGATTCCCATTCTTTGTCCCTCAAATAATGAGCCACATTTTTGTCCTCACTGATCAACTGGGACGAGATGCTCATTGATATTGTCTGAATGTTGACGTCTCCTAATTCATGTATTGAAATCGAAACCCCAAAAGGTGATGTTAATGGCAGGTGGGGGTCTTTAGGAAGTGACTACATCATGGAGCTGTCATGAATGAGGTTTGTGGCCTTATGCAAGAGACCCCAGAGAGCTTCCTCACCCTTTCAACCACCTGAGGGTCCTGCAGGAAGTTGCCAGCTGTGAACCAGGAAGAGGGCTCTCCCCTGACCACACTGACGCCTTGATCTCAGACTTCCAACGTCCAGAATGGAGAGAAATTTCCATTGTTAATAAGCCACTAAGTCGATGGTATTAATATTTTTTCTCCAGCTTTGCTGAGATGTAATTGGCATGTAACATTGTCTAAGATTAAGGTGATGGTTTTGATACACATATATGTTGTAAAATGATTAAGGTGCCATTTTTTTTTTTTTTTTTACAGTGACCAGAACAGACTAAGCAGATAAGTCACTTGATACGCAGACTTTGGTTCAGCTTCTCTGCTTCCTCTAGGACCCGGAACTTGGACCCACCCTCAGCCTGAACCACTTAGGCAGCCCCTCCTGAAGACAGGTTGGCCTCAGGGTGAGCTGTTCTCTGATCTACTGTCTGATCAGGCCACCCTTTCACCCCACTTCCCCATGCCTGGTTCTTTTCAGGCTTGCTTAGTCGTTCTTATGATAGAAACCCCCTTTCTGCCTAACTTTGGAGACACCCCAGTCTTCACAGTCAGTGTTTTCCTTCTCGAGGTAGCCATTCTCCCTGAATGCAGCAGGCATCTTTCCCCTCCCTCCCTTATCATAATCCTTTCAAAGAAATCTACTTCCTGAGTCCGTATTTGTTTATCTGACAGGATCCTTTAAAAAAAAAAACGACAACACCCGAATCCCCATTTGCAACTCCTCCTTGAATTCACGGCTCTCTGTGCGGAGGAAAATGGTACCCAGCAGGAAGGAGAGATGATGAACGTCTGAATCACTATTTGCAACTCCTTGAATTCAAGCCTCTCTGTCTCAGAGGAAAGGGGTTCCCAGCAGGATCGAGAGATGATGTGTCTTGATGAGGCACTTGTGATACTCAGCGGCAGAAAGTCCCCGTGAAAATTAGTTCTGAAAGCCCAGAGAAACAGCTTTGAGGAGGGCTGAAGGAAAATAAGCAGATGAAGCAAAGAAAGGTGCAAGTGGAATAGCGTACTCCTTGTTCCTGGGTGACTTAACGGTTTGAAAAGCACCCACTTAACGGAGTCACGTGGATCATGTAGCCTCAGATTTCATTGCCGTCAAGTCTCCCAGTAAGAAACCCCACAGGGACTGTGACTCAGAGCTCTCCAGTCCCCTAAAGGATTATACAGAACTCTCTCTACAGGACTCCGTGAATGCCGCGTGAAGGCTAGGGTGACAGGGGAAAGTGTTCTCGTCTCTAGTAAACGCTGCGAACTTTGCCTTTCTGGGTAGATTGGTGGACTTGATTTACTGAGCTGATTCTTGTCTTAAGCCGGAAGAGTTTTTCCTGACTATCCAAGTCAGGAGAGTCATGACCCCTGTCGGTGGTACTTAGGTCCAGATTAAGCCCTTCGCCACAGAATATTTTCCCTTTGTTACCTGGGTCTTGCTGTGCAAGTGGATTGTACGTGAATGCATGCAGGTAATGATGGAACATGCCAGAAATCCTTGAGGATCTTGGAAATGGGCCTATTTTTTCATTGAAGTGTAGTTGATACACAGTCTTATAAATTACAGGTGTACGATATTAGTGATTCGCAATTTTTAAAGGTGTACAATATTAGTGATTAACAACTTTTAAAGGTTATATACTTCATTTATAGTTATTGTAAAATACTGGCTATATTCCCTCTGCTGTGCAGTATACCCTTGTAGCTTAGTTTCTACATAATAGTTTGCACCTCTTAATTCATTGCCCCTATATTACCCCTCCCCCTTGCCTCTCTCTGCATTCTGCTTTATTTTTGTCACATTCACTACTTTGTTGTACTTTTTAGATGTCAAATATTAGGAATGGTGTGCAGTATTTATTTTTCCTTGTCTGACTGACTTTACTTTTCACGATATCCTCCAAGTCTATTCATGTCGCTGCACATGCCATCGTTCCATTCTTTTTTATGGCGAAGTAGAAGGCAAGGGCAACCCACTCCAGTGTTCTCGCCTGGAGAATCCCAGGGACGGGGGAGCCTGGTGGGCTGCCGTCTATGGGGTCGCACAGAGTCGGACACGACTGAAGCGACTCAGCAGCAGCAGCAGCAGTATTCCATTGTATGTACGTACCATATCTGCTTCAGCCCTTCATCTGTTGATAGACACTTAGTTTGCTTCCGTGTCTTGGCTCTTGTAAACAACACTACTGTGAATATTGGAGTGCATGTATTTTTTTGAATTAATGTTTTTGCTTTTGTCTAGGCATACACCCGGGTGTGGAACTGCTGAGTCATATGGTAGTTACATTTGTAGTGTTTTGAGGAACCTCTGTACTCTTTCACAGGGGCTGTACCAATTTACATCCCCACCAACAGTGCAGAAGGGTTCAAAAGGGACCTATGTTTAAGGAAAGACAATGTGCAAAGTGAAATACATACATATGTGTGTGTATTATACAGTGTGTATACACACTGGAGTAGGAAATGGCAACCCACTCCAGTGTTCTTGCCTGGAGAATCCCATGGACAGAGGAGCCCGTTGGGCTACAGTCCACAGGGTCTCGAAGAGTTGGACAGGACTGAGTGACTGAATATACCCACATGGACCCTCATACAATTCCTTGACACACTCCCAGCCCACGTGTCCTGCCTATTCACCATGCTGACTGCAAAGCCTCCATCAAAAATCCTTTTTGAGTTGTGAAAGCTGTGAAACTAACCTGACCTTAGTTAGGTTACAGGAACTTAAAAATATATATATATATTTATTTTAATTGGAGGCTAATGACTTCTGAGAGTTGGACTGTGAAGAAGGCTGAGCGCCGAAGAATTGATGCTTTTAAACTGTGGTGTTGGAGAAGACTCTTGAGAGTCCCTTGGACTGCAAGGAGATCCAACAAGTCCATTCTGAAGGAGACCAGCCCTGGGATTTCTTTGGAAGCAATGATGCTAAAGCTGAAGCTCCAGTACTTTGGCCACCTCATGGGAAGAGTTGACTCACTGGAAAAGACTCTGATGCTGGGAGGCATTGGGGGCAAGAGGAGAAGGGGACGACAGAGGATGAGATGACTGGATGACATCACTGACTCGATGGACGTGAGTCTGAGTGAACTCCAGGAGTTGGTGATGGACAGGGAGGCCTGGCGTGCTGCAATTCATGGGGTCACAAAGAGTCAGAAACAACTGAGCGACTGAACTGAACTGAACTGAATGACTTTACAATATTGTAGTGGTTTTTGTCATACATTAACATGAATCTGCCACGGGGGTACATGTGTTCCCCATCCTGAACCCCCCTCCCACCTCCCTCCCAGTCCCATCCCTCTGGGTCATCCCAGGGCACCAGCCCTGAGCACCCTGTCTCATGCATCAAACCTGGACTGGTGATCTGTTTCACATATGATAATATACATATTTTAATGCTATTCTCTCAGATCATCTTACTCTCACCTTCTCCCACAGAGTCCAAAAGACTGTTCTGTATATCTGTGTCTCTTTTGCTATCTCGCATATAGGGTCATCGTTACCATCTCTCTAAATTCCATATATATATGCATTAATATACTGTATTGGTGTTTTCCTTTCTGACTTACTTCACTCTGTGTAATGGGCTCCAGTTTCATGCACCTCATTAGAACTGACTCAAATGCATTCTTTTTCATAGCTGAGTAATACTCCATTGTGTATATGTACCAGAGCTCTCTTACACATTCATCTGCCAATGGACATCTAGGTTGCTTCCATGTCCTGGCTATTGTAAACAGTGCTGCGATGAACACTGGAGTACACGTGTCTCTTTCAACTCTGGTTTTCTCAGTGTGTATGCCCAGTAGTGGGATAGGTTGCAGGATTTTTATCTGGTGATGGACAGGACTCCATAACTGACCTCCCCTGCCTACCTGCTCTGTGCTCTTGTCCTTGTTCCTTCTCTCCTTCCCTCTCTCCCTTCCCTCCCTCCAGAATACCTACCCCTCCAGCTCCTGCAGACCATATTTCACTTCCATGGGCGATCCACATACCTATTGTTGACGATGCATCCGTATCTCAAACTCTGATCGCTTCTGAGCTGTAGACTCATTTATTCCAATGTACTGACTTTATCTCTCTGCTCAGATGGTTCGTAGGCATTTCAGACCTCAAACATCCAAAGGGAACCCCTGATTTCTCCTCGAGTCCTGTTGCCTGCCCTGTTCCATCCAGCTCACTTGCTGATTCATCCATGCTTCCTGTTGCCTGGCCCCCCCAGACTTGGAATCATCCCAGACCCTCTGTCCCTCTTATTACTGACATCCAGCCCTCCAGCAAATTCCCTGGGATTTTCTGCCAAAACGTGTCCCAAACATCCCACTTGTTCACCGTCCTCATCTCTGCTCCTCCCGTCCTCTTGTGAATCACTGCTCATGTCTAACTTGTCCTCTTAATGTTATACTCGTCTCTGTGAAATGGCCAGACTATTTTTTTTTTTTTGTACAAAACCTTCTTATTTTAGAATGGTTTTCAAGTTTAGAAAAAATGACAGATAGCGTGGACAGTTCCCATATATTCTTCGCCCAACTTGCCCTGATGTTAACACCTTTCACAACAGTACGTTTGCCAAACCAAAGCCAGGAACGTGGTCACAGTAGGATTAGGGATGTTAGAGAGTGTATTTGGATGTCCCTGGATTTTCCACAAATGACCTTTCTCTGTCCCAGGGTCCTCTCCGGGATCCCACACTGTGTGTAGTCATCCCATCTCCTACTTTTCTCTTAGCTATGACACTTTTCGTGTTCTTTCCTTGTCTTTCATGACCGTTTTAAATAGGACTGGTCAGGTATTTTTCTGTGGAAAGACCCTCCATTTGGTTTGTCTGTTGATTTCTCATGGTCAGGTTGGGTTTTGGGGATTTAGGCAAGACTTCACGTGACCAGAGGTGAAGGGCACTCCACATCTTAGCCAGGATATATGTTGACTGTTATCTGTGATGTTTTGACCTTGATTGCATGGCAGAGATGCTGTCTTTGGATTTCTTCCCTGCCCGCTTCCCTTCTTCCTCTTTCTACGTGGAGTCATTCTTTCAGAGCAGACGTTAGTCCAAGTCTGCCCTTTCCTCGACGCACTCTAACCGCACGTGTGGTGTTCCTACACTAGCCTGCGAGGCTTTATGTGAGGGCCCCAGCTTCCTACTCCACTCGAATGATTCTTCCACCATTTCTTCCTGCCCCTCTCACCTGCCCTAGCTTCATGCAGCTGGGTCTCAGGGTCTCCATCTGGCTCTTTCTACTGATGCCATATCTCTAGGATCCGCTGTCTTACCTCCAAGATGCCCTGGATTCTCCTCACTTGTCTTCACTGTCTCCTCCATCCGTACCAAACTTCCCCAACACGGCACTCGGTGTCTCCCCTCCCTTGAGCCCTAGCATTTCTCCAGCAGCGCCCATGCCTTATCATAACAGCATCTCAGATTCTGTTGCCTGCACGGTTTTCAGCCTTTGCTGCTTGCCGGGCCCCCCAAGGAGGCACTCAGACAGTCACCATCAGATGAATGGATAAGTGAGGCAGAGCGGTACACCAAGTGATCTCTGTAGTTAGGTCTCCAAGTGTGTTGGGGACATGCGGCATTTTCTGCTCTGGGGGTGTTCCTAAAACATGTGTTCCAATTGCGAAACTAGGAAACCACCATGGAGCTCCCATTTAACTAAACTTTCAGTTCTTGGTGCCAAGTCTAGAATTAAAGTAAGCTCCACGTGGTACATACCTAGCTTTAAATAGCATCGTGTCGAATCAGTTAGTTGAAAATTTGAGAATCTCCTAAGATGCTAACTAAGGCAGTTCTTTACTCAGGTATGTCTGTGTGCAGACACGTCAGAGAGTGGATGTGTTCTGAGGTTCAGGCATTTGGGGCACATTTATGGGTGGCATTTGGGTCCCTCAGGTAAACCCTCTGCATCCCAAGGGGCAGTGTGCTTGTTCAGGGGTTAAGCAGTCATGAGTCTCTTTCGGGATTCAGTCATTCTCTTTCATTCATTAATTACCCGGTACGACGATGGGGGATTCTCTGAACAAAAGAGAAAGGGTGAGGGCACTTTTAAGCTGAAGCTCCAGTCCTCTGGCCGCCTGATGCCAAGAGGCAACTCACTGGGAAAGACTGTGATGCTGGGAAGGATTGAGGGCAGGAGGAGAAGAGGGCAACAGAGGATGAGATGGTTGGATGGCATCACTGACTCAATGGACATGAGTTTGAGCAAACTCCGGGAGATGGTGAGGGACAGAGGAGGCCGGCGTGCTGCAGTCCATGGGGTCACAAAGAGTAGGACACAACTTAGCAGCTGGACAACTTTTAAGTAATATATTTTCATACGCTCATCCCAAATCCCTGGGTCTTTCCTCTCCAGTTCTGTGGGTCTCCAGTCGGCGAGGTTCATGGCCTCCTCCCATTAAGATGAGTCTGGCCGATCTGGAGGTTCTTGCTTTATTTTTGCTATGAAGAACCAGCTTGTTTTTCTCTTTTCTTTTCATTTAGGAACAAATACTTGGAGGAGGACAATGGTACACCAAGCATATTCTATATCATACGGAATTGATGGACTGAAGGAATATTCCTGAAGACAGGAAGCAAGAGAAAGGCAGATGCTACCTATAAAGTGCTTCTTGACTGACTTTTCCCAATTTTTTTGTGCTGAGTTAGTTCATGCGATTACAGACCACCCCCGAAATGAGTTCAGTACAGCCACTGCAACATTTCACGTGAAGAATTACAGAAAATAGCAGTGAATATTTTTATTTATCATGCCAGTAGATGTAAATAGAAAGCTTGTTATTAAAAATGTCACTGCTGCTAATGATATGTTTGGAAAACATAAGTAATAACTATAGATTCTCATTATTTCCCCTTGTTACTGCACATTTCAATTTTATTTTACCAACTTTGAAACTCAGTGTTTCTCTGTTCACAAGTTCGGGGTCATTTGGAGAAACGGAAGTGAGAGATTTTCTTACCATCTGATAAGAGCTTACTCAGGTTCAGCAATGCTATTACATAATATTCTTTAAACAACAGTGAACACATTCCATGCTGACTAATCCAGGTCTGTTTTTGCATTTATTTTTATTTTTCCTAGCACTTTTCTCTTTCGGAAGCTGCAACCCACCTTTCCGTTCAGGAGATTTCTGTTTCTTCTTATAAGTAATACAGAACCAGTGTTGTTAATAATTCTACAGATAAAGCAGTAGGAAATGCATTCTCAGATTACTAGACAATTCATTTTTTTTTTTAAAGACAAACATGAGATTACTTGGGTAGAGCTTGAGGTCACAATTCTTCAGGAAGAAAAAAAAAAAAGAAAGTTGTAATAATATATGAACGCTGTTAATTATGAAGGGTTGTGTTGTCCCTTCGGCAATCCAGCTGATGTCGCGTTTATTTTTTTAGCAACCCGAGTCCCCTAGTAGTAAGGAACAATAACCGCTCTAGATTTTCCACCAAACCCTTCTGCCACGAAGCTGAGTTATTATTGCTGACAGGCCTCCGAATGGTCCAGAATCTCATTTATGAAATGGTATCTTAAGGGTGCCCTCTTAGCAAAAAGATTTTGTGCAGTCTTTACTTTTTGTCATGTTGCTTCAGAGCATTCTAAAGGACACTCAGTGTCATGGATACGATTCTGTAGCCGTCATTCGTCTCCTCCCTCCCTCCCAGAGCCGGTCAGTGAAATTTAAATCATCTTTCTTAGATTTTTCCAGCATGTGGATTGATGGCAATTTTTTAAAAATTCATACAAATTCTGTCAGATACGTCTCAAAATTCTTTTCTTCCTCCGTTCAACATAGTGTTTCGAGGCACACCCATGTTTACACAAGTAGCTCTGGTTTCTTTATTTTAATTGTCACTTTGTGCTGTGTAGTCACCAAGGCGTGTCTGACTCTTCTGTGACTCCAGGGACTGTAGGCCATCAGGCTCCTCCGTCCATGGGATTTCCCAGGCAAGGATATTGGAGTGAGTTGCCATTTCCTCCTCCAGGGGATGTTTCCAACCTAGGGGTCGAACCCAAATCGTCTCCTTGCATGGGCAGGTGGATTCTTTACCACGGAGCCATCTGGGAAGGCCTTAATTGCCACGATAGACTTCATTTTACAAAAGCGGCATGGTGTGTTCATTTCCCTATTGCTAGACCTTAGAATGCTTTGTTTCTGGCATTTATTGTTTGCCATTACAAACAGTGATGCTGGTAAACATCTATGTCCCTCCCTCTTTGTGGGCGCTGGGAAAATTGTTCTGGGGCATATGACTAGAAGAAGAACTGCTGGCTTGTGTCTCCAAAGGCCAGCCCTGTTAGTTCAGCACTTGCTTTTAGGGAAGTAAATACCCCTTTGAGGGAACTAAATACCCCTTCTCTGTCAGCTTGGAGCCCAGAGAGAAACAGGATGCTCAGTGTTGGGTTTGTAAATAACGTGAGGTTCCTGAAATAAAAGGATCTGGCAAATCAGCAATGCTTCCTTATTGATAAAATTAATTAATTTTATTTTTTAATCAAAGTATAGTTGATTTACAGTATTGTGCTTCTTGTCGTTCAGTCGCTCAGTCGTGTCCGACCCTTTGTGACCCCATGGACTGCAGCACGCCAGGCCTCCCTGTCCATCACCAACTCCCAGAGCTTGCTCAAGCTCATGTTCCTTCAGTCAGTGATGCCAGCCAACCATCTCATCCTCTTTCGTCCCCTTCTCCTCCTGCCTTCAATTTGCCCCAGCATCAGGGTCTTTTCCAATGAGTCAGCTCTTCACATCAGGTGGCCAGAGTATTGGAGCTTCAGCTTCAGCATCAGTCCTTCCAATGAATATTCAAGACTGATTTGCTTTCAGATTGACTGGTTGGATCTCTTTGCAGTCCAAGGGACTCTCAAGAGTCTTCTCCAACACCGCAGTTCAAAAGCATCAATTCTTCAGCACTCAGCCTTCTTTATGGTCCAATTATCATATCCATACATGACTACTAGAAAAAAACATGGCTTTGACTATGTGGACCTTTGTTGGCAAAGTAATATCTTTGGTTTTTAATACGCTGTCTAGGTTGGTCATACCTTTTCTTCCAAGAAGGGTTTGTGTGTGTGTGTGTGTGTGTGTGTGGCTGCAGTCACCATCTGCAGTGATTTTGGAGCCCAAGAAAATAAAGTCTGTCACTGTTTCCATTGTTTCCCCACCTATTTGCCATGAAGTGGTGGGAATGGATGTTTCGGCATTCAGCAGTGTGTGTGTGTGTGTGTGTGTGTGTGTGTGTGTGTCTGTGTGTGTATAAATACATATATATATTTGTTACCCCTGTGCTACCCGGTCGGTCCTTGCTTTTTATGTCTTATATATGTCGTAGTGCGTATATGTTATTCCCAAATTTAATTTATCCCTTGCACACTCCATTTCCCTTTTGGTAAAACCATAAATTTGTCTTCTGTGTCTGAGGTTGTTTCCGTTTTATAAATACGTTCTCTTGTGTCATATGTTAGAGTCCACAGGTACATGATAACTGTGAGACATTTGCCTTTCTCTGTCTGACTTATTTTACCTAGTATGATAACCTCTGGGTCCATTCACGTTGCTGCAAATGGCATTACTTGAAATGTGTAAGAGACCTCACGGTGGAGAGTCCACCCATCCCCCTGGGCACCTTTCCAGATTCGAGGGCTGTGCTGGTCTTTTTTTACTCTTCCAGAGCGGCTCTGCAGTCTTCTCATCCCCTCTCCGCCCCAGAGGCTATCGCCACGGACCATCGTCAACTGGATGCATGACCTTGGGGTTCTGGCTGGGTCCCACCTAAAGCGACCTAAGAGTGAGTCCCTGATAGGCGATGGAGGGAGGCAGAGAGGAGAGAGGAAGGTCAGGGTATGTGTTCCCCAAACCCGTCCGTGCCCAGGAGCTCTCCTCCAGATGGCTGTGTTCCTCTACCCAGGGTGCAGCTCCCTGGGTGACTGCGTTTCTTCACAGAACTTCTCTTGGGTTGGGGACTGTGCCCATTGAACCCGTGTCCCCGAGCTCCTCAGTCACTCCAGCCGCACCCCCCCCCCCCCCCGCCCCACCGGTCAGGATCTCTCGGAGGAACACTCATCCTCAGAGGACCATCCTGTGGATGTGGCCCCATCTCTGCACCCGGCTCTCTCCCTCCTCAGCAAACCTCCCTGAGGTAGCCCTGCCACCTCCACGGTCCAACCATCTACTCACTTTCTTCTTCCCTCACATCACGGCTCTTGGGCAGTCTTGCCCATTAAACTTGTCTGCCTGTGGGCAGTGACACCTTACAGTGAGCGACGTCAGATTTGTGACCTCTGAAGAATTTAGCTTCGGGACCAGGAGCCAGGCTTGACCACTGAGAGCTTTTGCGTGGCAGAATTTTTATTGCAGTGAAAAAGGACAGAGCATGCTTCTGACATAGACATCAGAAGGGAGACAGAGAGTGCTCCCCCTCCCCCTCATTGGACTTATTCCTGTGTACTTATTCAACTGGTTACTGGCAATAGAAAAGTCTTACCACACCCACTCCCATATAAGATAACAGGTTCTTGTTGAGAAGGAGAAACAGGTCCTCAAGCAAGATACATTGTTGTTATATAATCATTGGTTCAGAGATTAAGGAAAAACATACCTTTGAGCAAGTTGTTTTGTTGTGTAATCATTAGCTCTGGGCTTACAGAAAAAAAAGTCTTATCTGACTACAACAAAGGGATATAGAAAAAAAAAATGCATTTGTACCTTTCTCCTCCTGGAGAGCCCCAGACCGCTTTCTCCTCCTCCTCGGGGGTGGGGGAGCCCGGACTTCTTATCAACCTACCTAAGAATTAACTCTCTCAGTGGTCACTCTCCCACCCTGAGGACACAGCCTTCTTCATGAGCTTTCTGGCTGGCTTCTCCGTGGAGCTCAGAAGAGCTAGGGAGTGCTCGATAAATGGAGAGGCGCTCAATAAATGTGGACTGAATGAGCCGAGGACGTAGCCTCAGGAATCACACGGTCATATTGAGGTCTGAGAACTAATTACCATCTCTCCACTGTGGAAAATGGGAGTTCGGAGGCATGGTTAGAAGGAGGAGAGGTCAGTTAGAAGAGTGGTGTGGGATGGACGGAAGAGATGACAAGAACAGGGGTATTTGTGATGTGCGGTGGGAGGCAGACTCTTAAGGATGACGGTTAGCCTCAGATAATCCCTTCCGCACTGAGTGTGGGGTGAACCTGTTACAATGCATCACTTTCTTAGTATGTTGCCTTATGGGCAAACACAGAGTATTGGGGGTTGAGCAGGCTTGATGTAGTCGCACAAGTGTTTTAAGAGCAGAAGGCACTGCTGGTGGTTTAAAGAATGAAGGGCCCATGAGAGGAAGCATCAGAGGGGCCCTGTGGGAGCAGAGAGTGTTCACTGACCATTAGTCATGAAGGAAACGGGGAGCTCAGCTCTACAACCAAAGGAACTGAATTTAGGCAGCAATCTGAATGAAAAAGTTGGCTTAAAGCTCAACCTTCAGAAAACTAAGATCATGTCATCTGGTCCTATCACTTCATGGCAAATAGATGGGGAGACAGTGGAAACTGGCAGACTTTATTCTTTTGGGCTCTAAAATCACTGCAGATGGTGACTGCAGCCATGAAATTAAAAGATGCTTGCTCCTTGGGAGAAAAGTTATGACCAACCTAGACAACATATTAAAAAGCAGGGACGTTACTTTGCCAACAAAGGTCCATCTAGTCAAGGCTACAGTTTTTCCAACAGTCATGTATGGATGTGAGAGTTGGATGATAAAGAAAGCTGAGCGCTGAAGAATTAATGCTTTTGAACTGTAGTGTTGGAGAAGAGTCTTGAGAGTTCCTTGGACTGCAAGGAGATCCAACCAGTCCATCCTAAAGGAGATCAGTTCTGGGTGTTCATTGGAAGGACTGATTTTGAAGCTAAAACTCCATTACTTTGACCACCTGATTTGAAGAGCTGACTTATTGGAAAAGACCCTGATGCTGGGAAAGATTGAAGGCAGGAGGAGAAGGGGACGACAGAGGATGAGATGGTTGGATAGCATCACCGACTCAATGAACATGAGCTTGAGCAAGCTCCGGGAGTTGGTGATGGACAGGGAGGCCTGGCATGCTGCAGTCCATGGGGTCCCAAAGAGTCGGACCTGACTGAGTGAATGAACTGAACTGAACTGAACTGAACTGAATGGTCCTGGAAATGGAGTCCTTGTGCAATCTCCAGATGACATCCTGAAATGTTACACAGTTTGTTACGCAGCAGTAGCGAGCAAATACAGAGATGTGGCTAATGGAATCGGGGCAGAGAAGACAAGTGTGTTTGTGTTGTGTCTCCCCTGAAGCAGTCCACACACATGCTCTGGTGCAGCTGATGAAGTGGCCTCAGAAACCCACGTGGCTCCTTCCCCTGCAGGGTGGTCCACACCTTGTCACCACGGAGCTGATGGTGGGCGTGACCCAGCTCCCCACTGGCTCCTGGCATTACCAGGGCCACCTGCATTTCTCCCAACAGTTCAGGGACACACACTTCATTCATTAAACCCGCTGAGTCCTGGAGGCTGAGGTCACCCTACTGAGGCAGAGCAAGACTTGGTTTGGGTGTGTCTGCCGTGGAGGTCTGGCTGCCTCCTCTACTGTGATCTTGGCGGCTGAGTGATAGGCATAAAACCCACTGTACTGGGCCAGGTACATGGCAGGCCCTCAGTAAAGTGGGCGGTTATGGAATCCACAGAAGGTCAGCAGTTGATGTAGATAATATATCCGTTTAGTTTGCCAGAATAAAGCACCACAGACTGGGTCATTAAAAACATTTTTTTTCCTCATGGTTTTAGAAGCTGTGTTCTGATCTCTTCTTAAAATGACACCAGTCTTATTCAATTGGGGTCCACTCTGCTGACCTCAGAGAAGGCAATGGCACCCCACTTCAGTACTCTTGCCTGGAAAATCCCATGGATGGAGGAGCCTGGTGGGCTGCAGTTCATGGGGTCGCTAAGAGTCGGACACGACTGAGCGACTTCCCTTTCACTTTTCACTTTCATGCATTGGAGAAGGAGATGGCAACCCACTCCAGTGTTCTTGCCTGGAGAATCCCAGGGATGGGGGAGCCTGGTGGGCTGCCGTCTATGGTGTTGCACAGAGTCAGACACGACTGAAGCAACTTAGCAGCAGCAGCAGAGCAGAAAGGTGTTTGACTGCCTCAATGAAAGGGTATGGGAAAACTCAAAAAGATACTAAATTGTGTTCAGTGCCTAACAAACTTCCTCCTCCCATAACTCCCCACCCCACCACCTCCCCGACAAGGGGAGCTTTTCAAAAGAATTCTGACACTTTCAATTAAGGAGCCCAAGATGGAGGAGTCAGAGGTCCTGAACACAGTTGTATTTTTACAAAGCGGTCAGATGAGGTCAACACCGCTCAACGATAAGGAGGCCTGAAAGACACGCACAGATGAAATGCTAACTTTGGGGGCTGACACTCAGAGAGGATGGGAATGCCTGGGATTATGTCATCAAATTTTAGGAGGTGTCAGAAGAGGAAGGAGCAATGACCTTTCTGCTCTACATGTTGCCAAAGCAGTGGCTTCTTAGGGCCTATCATTGGCTGTTTTCGTAAGTACCTCTGGGTTTTATTCCTGAAATTATTCCCTTCTAGGTTAACATTTTACCAGACAGCCTCACTTAGCCCTCTTAGATTGCTCAGTTTTTTATCTTCCTTCATATTTTTTTCAAGTTTTTAAAACTCGAAAAACTAAACTCATGGCATCCGGTCCCATCACTTCATGGCAAATAGATGGGGAAACAGTGGAAATAGTGACAGTCTTTATTTTCTTGGGCTCCAAAGTCACTGCTGATGGGTGACTGTAGCCATGAAATTAAAAAATGCTCGCTCCTTGGAAGAAAAGTTATGACCAACCTAGACAGCATATTAAAAAGCAGAGACATTACTTTGCCAACAAAGGTCCATCTACTCAAGGCTATGGTTTTTCCAGTAGTTGTGTATGGATGTGAGAGTTGGACCATTCTTCAGCTAAGCACTGAAGAATTGTTCCTTTTAACTGTGGTATTGGAAGACTCTTGACAGTCCCTTGGATGGCAAGGAGATCGAACCAGTCCATCCTAAAAGAAATCAGTCTTGAATATTCACTGCAAGGACTGATGCTGGAGCTGAAGCTCTAATACATTGGCCACCTGATGCAAAGAGCTAACTCATTGGAAAAGACTCTGATGCTGGGGAAGATTGAAGGCAGGAGGAGAAGGGGACAACAGAGGATGAGATGGTTGGATGGCATCACCCATTTGATGGACATGAGTTTGGGTAAACTCCAGGAGTTGGTGATGGACAGGGAGGCCTGGCGTGCTGCAGTCCATGAGGTCACAAAGAGTCGGACACGACTGAGTGACTGAAGTGAACTTCATAGTTTTTTACTAACTTAATAAATTAACATCAGCAAGTTTTACCATCCCCCTACTTACCCTGCCCCTAAGATATGTAAAATTATAATACAGTATTTTCAAGGATCAAGTTAGTAAGCTATGGCCAAGCGTTGGCCACTTGTTTTTGTAAATAACATTTTATCAAAGAAAGGATTAGGGGATTCTAACTTGCAGTTCTTTTTATTGCTTCCCTGGTGGCTCAGCAGTAAAGAATCCACTTGCAAATACAGGAGACATGGGTTCAATCTCTGTTTCGGGAAGATCCCTTGGAGAAGGAAATGGTAACTCACTCCAGTATTCTTGCCTGGAAAACCTCATGGTCAGAGGAGTGTGACAGGCTACAATCCATGGAGTTGCAAAGAGTCAAACATGACTGAGCGACTAAACAAAAGCAAAAAGAAACTTATAATACGGGAGCTTTTGTGTTTATTTTCATTTTTAAATGTTGCATTACTGTATTAATTATCTTGACGTCTGAGTGCTTTGGAGTTGCCTTAGATTTTCTACTGGAGACCAGTTACCTACCTCACCTAGGCTCACCCTTGCAATAAATGTTTCCAGTCAAAAAACCGGAGCAAATAATGGTCAGTTATGTTAAAAAGGAAAACAGGCATTGAGCAGCCTTTGAAGGGTTTTGTGAGGTTTACTTTGATTATTCACAGAGCTAAACTTGGTGTGTTGGGGTGTGGGACAACTCAGAGGAATATGGGGTTTATTTTGGGGGGTGAAATGCTTTCAGGTTATTGTAGTGATGGCTGCAGAAGTCTGTGAAAATGCTAAAAACCAATGAGGTCCACACTTTTCATGAGTGACATATGTGGATATGTGAGTTGCATATTGAAAAAGCTGTTGCAAATAGCAAAACAGGAAAAAAACCAAAAAACAAAAAAACAAAGCAGTACGGTCATGTTAACATTCTTGCCACGGCTGCTCAATGCACTTTGGCTAAATTCTCAGTGAGTGAGTGATAGTCACTCAGTCGTGTCCAACTCTTTGTGACCCCATGGGCTGTAGCCCACCAGGCTCCTCTGTCCATGGGATTCTCCAGGCAAGAATCTTGCAGTGGGATGGCTAAACCCCGAGAAGGTTGGTTGCTGTAGGTTGGTCTGGGACTTGCGGGAAAAGTGGAGGTATGGCTGGAAGTATCACCCCAGGCTCTTTCTGAAGGAGATACTGTCCTACAAGTAATTGGCGATGGAACCTACCCAGGGCACATTTGACCCGCTGGGCACCTTGAAGTTACCTTTGGTGCCTTGATGGTATCTTCCTGTGTTTGCAGATGGAGAGACCACAGGTTCAGGAGGCCCAAAGTCATGTCAAGTTCAATGGCGTTACATAGAGTTGAATTTCTACTTGTTCACATCCACCAAGAGGATAAGGCTGGGGAAGAGAACCTCAGGGGATCACACATCTGTTGAAGTCACACTGAGGGACAGGACCGTTTCTGTCCTTTCCTTTTGTCATCTTGTGTTAAATCTATAGCTATCCTCTTATACTTGTCAAGACTGTCTGTCTGAACTGAGCTGATTTGAATGGGTGATTAGCAACATTTACAGTGTACTTTAAAATTTAAAAGATAGCTTTTTTGTCTGTGGTGAAAAATGCGGAAATATTTTAAAAATTATTTTTAGCATGGATGATAATCGTACTAGGATTCTAGACATACATAGCATTTTAAGGGGAGCTTCAGAAAATCTTTGGACATTAACATTTTCTAAAGAAATCTTAAGAGGGAAAAAAAAACCAGTGATGATTTATTTTGATTGCATATTCACTTTCTTGATTTTAAGATAATATAGAATTGCTCCTTTTTACTTTAAAGTTGGTATTCTTTTTGAGGAGTTTATTTGCCTAGAACTTTTGAGTGACTTGAGTAATATGCTGAGTTTGAATAAATATCCCCCTTGATGGTAATGATGATAATGGTGATAATGATGACATAGGTATTTACTGAGTGTTTTTCTTGTGTGTAGATCAGGGTTTCTCAACTTTGGAGTCAGTTCTCAACTCTGGGCCTGGGTCAGCCTTTGTGGGAGGAGCTGTCCTGTTCATTGCAGAGCGTTGAGCGATATCTGTGGCCTCTGCCCATCAGCTGCCTGAGAGGGGCTCCCTCGGTCCGCGATGATTGGATACACCTCTAGGTGTTGCCAACATGCTTAATGATGCACTTGCCCTCGTCTCGAGCCATTCGTGTGACCTCTGGCCCAAGGGGTTTAGCACCATCATCTCATGAACTTTCATGACCCATGTGAAATAAGAGTCAGGGTTGTCCTCAGTTTTAAAAGTAGGCAACAACGTTAGAGGCTGAAGAGCTTGCTCAAGAGGGTGGCTCAGCCAATACCTGTGGGATCTTCAATGGCTGGATGTTACTTCCCAGTATGGAAAGTGACTAGAAAATTGCTATACTGGAAAAAGGATTGGAAGTTTTGTAAAATATACTCTTCTTACAGTGTATTAAAAAGCAGGGACATCACTTTGCTTGACAAAGGTCCATAGAGTCAAAGCTATGGTTTCTCCAATAGTCATGTATGGATGTGAGAGTTGGACCACCAAGAAGGCTGAACACTGAAGAATTGGTGCTTTTGAACTGTGGTGTTGGAGAAGACTCTTGAGAGTCCCTTGGACTGCAAGGAGATCCAACCAGTCCATCCTAAAGGAGATCAGTCCTGGGTGTTCATTGGAAGGACTGACGCTGAAGCTGAAACTCCAATACTTTGGCCACCTGATGCAAAGAGCTGACTCATTTGAAAAGACCCTGATGCAGGGAAAGATTGAGGGCAGGAGGAGAAGGGGACGGCAGAGGATGAGATGGTTGGATGGCATCACCGACTCAAAGGACATGAGTCCTCCAGGCGTTGCTGATGGACAAGGAAGCCTGGCGTGCTACAGTCCCTGGGGTTGCAAAGAGTCGGACACAACTTAGAGACTGAATAAATAGAAAATATATCCTTACTATAAAACACAGCAATACTGGTCCTTGGTATGTACCAGAGAGAAACAAAATCTTACATTCCATAAAGGTCTCAAGCTGAATGTTCATAGCAGCTTTATTTGTGATAATCAAAGCCTAGAAACAATCCAGATATCCTTAAATAGGAAAATGGATTTAAAAAAATAAAAAAGAAAGCTACTTGGATACAATTGTTTACTGCTCACCCATAAAATGATGCCTGCAGCAATTTGCATGCATTTTAAAGACATAATCCTGCATAAGGTAGAAAGCTAGCTTCAAAGGATTGCATGCTGTATGATTCCATTTATCTGAGATTCTCAAAAAGGGAAACTAGTGATGGTCAGTGGTTGCCAGGAGTTAGAGGTGGCGGTTACTGTGAAGGGATTGTAGGACAGTTATCTGTCTTTCAGTTCAGTTCAGTTCAGCTGCTCAGTCGAGTCCGACTCTTTGTGACTCCATGAATCACAGCACACCAGGCCTCCCTGTCCATCAACAACTCCCGGAGTTCACTCAGACTCACGTCCATCAAGTCGGTGATGCCATCCAGCCACCTCATCCTCTGTCGTCCCCTTCTCCTCCTGCCCCTAATCCCTCCCAGCATCAGAGTCTTTTCCAGTGAGTCAACTCTTCGCATAAGGTGGCCAAAGTACTGGAGTTTCAGCTTTAGCATCATTCCTTCCAAAGAAATCCCAGGGCTGATCTCCTTGAGTCCAAGGGACTCTCAAGAGTCTTCTCCAACACATTTCAAAAGCATCTGTCTTTGGTAGTGACTAAAACACAGAATGAAACTGACATTTAATTTTTTCCCCCCAGTGGCTTATTTTTACCTTCCTCAGGCTATGCACATACATTTTAGTTTTTTTTTTTTTCACTTTAAAGCTGCCTCTATTTTGGGAAGCATAAATTTATGATGTTCTGTTGCAGGGGTCAGCAAATAACCACAAATGTGCCACATTTGGCCCACCATCTGTTTTTTTTTAATAAAATTTTATTAGGATATAACCACACTCATTTATTTATGTATCATCTATGATTCCTTTTATGCCATAACAGCCCAGGAAAATATTTATTATTTAGCCCTTGAGAGAAAAAGTTTGCTGATCCCTTGTCTACAATATTACCTAAACTGGCAGAGTCCGGCACAACTTAGCAACTGAACAATAGCAGTAAAGTGAAGAATAGGTCTTCATATGGTTTCAATGTAGTATAAAAGAAAAAAAAAAACCCACTGTACACTTAAAGAGATATTTTGAAATAACACTGTATTTTTGCCAAATCTATACCTTGTATGGTCTGCTCTTGCAAATCAATGGAGTTTCCCTTCTCTCCTTTTCTTCATATATAAAATTTTTCTTTAAATGGGCTGCACTTTTTTTAGTGAAAGTGTTAGTCACTCAGTCATGTCTGACTCTCTGCCACCCCATGGACTGTAGCCCTACAGACTCCTCTGCCCACGGGATTCTCCAGGCAAGAATCCTGTAGTGGGTTGCCATGCCCTTCTGCGATATACCCATATTTTATTTGCAGCAGCATAATTTGCAACCATCACTACAAAGAGGTGAGAGAAAGCATAGCTCAATGTAATTTAAATATTACCTCGGAACATATTTCAGCTCTCCTAGCTACCCACAAATTGGCAAGAGAAACTTATGTACAAAAAAAGAGCTACTTTTTATTATTCTCTTGTCATCTGGCTAGCCTTTGGAACAACTTTTCATTAGTTGGTGACTGGATCAAAAGCTTGGTGGTTAGAGGAAGAAAAATAGAATACGCTAGTGACGTGTGTGATTTATAAACCAGGTCATCTCTCTTTAGTATATTAAAATTAGAGTTCACTGGTATTTGTGCATTTGAAATCTCTTTCTTAATATTCTTCTGAAAGGCCAGTGAGAGCAGCATAATTTACTCACATTGGCATCTTTTTCATTTCTCTCCATGGTGTCTAGCATTATTAGAAGTGTTTATGACTTATTAGCTTCCTTACAAGTACCACTTCTTTCTCTCTAACCTTTTTTAGTCAGTGTAGCTCAGAAAATTAGCAGAGGGCAGCCCTGCTTTGGCCTTGAGGCGCGGATAGAGTGTCTCCCAGGGCCAACTATGAATCCCTTTCAAGCCAGTACGAAACACGTAAATGGAAGCATTTTCTGCTCACACAATTGCATGTGGAGTTGGAGAACTGTGTTCCTTGTGGTCCTTTCCCAGGTCCCTTCTTTTCCCCTTTGCTTGAAACTAAAAGACAAAAGTTATCCATTCACTTAGATGTAAAGCATGTCAAATACACAAAGGGTAGACTTTAAGGATTAGAGGTATTGCCACTTTACAGCCACAGGCCTTGGAGACTAGGAAGATCATGAAGTGAAAGAACATCCACCTCATACGGGACTTGGCAACAAGCTCTTTATCCGTATTGGGTTGGCCAGAGAGTTTCTAACAAAGTTTGTTTTCCATAGCATCTTATGGGAGAGCCCAAACAAACTTTTTTTTTTTTTGGCCAACCAATACTATCTCAGTTAATACAGCTCATTGGGTTCAGGAACTACATCTTAGAGGAGGGATGCTTGTCTCCCAAGAGAGGAGTGACTTGGGCTGGTCTGACTGCTCTTTTGTCTTTTCACTATTTCCCCCTCGACCTGGCTTTAGGGAGGTCAGCTCCTGTGGTAGGGAAGTTGCTGGCAAGCGACCCTTCATCATGAAGCAAGGAACAAGTAAGGAGTGTAAGTTCCGGCACCTTTGTTTGCTCTTCTGCACTAGCCTTTCCCATGGCAGATGGTTTTCACCAAAAAAAAAAATGCTCTCAAGAACGGACCTCCAATGACCTTCCGAGTGAGGACCAAGGTTGTTATTATTATGCAACAAAGGTTTACTGATGCTCCGTGAGTCTTATATTGTCTTTGGCACTCAGACAGGTTCAGAGAAGCATGGTGTTTGTCATACGGTAAGGCGTGTGTGTGTGCATTCAGTCCTATCTGACTCTTTGTGACCCCGTGGACTGTAGCCCACCAGGCTCCTCTGTCCATGGGACTCTCCCAGGCAAGAATACTGGAGTGGGTTGCCATTTCCTTCTCCAGGAGATCTTCCCGACACAGGGATCGAACCACGTCTCTTGCATCTGCTTCACTGGCATGTGGTTTCTTTACTGCTGGTACCACCTGGGAAGCCCCTAGAAAGGCATGAAAAAAGCTTGGTCATGTCCGACTCTTTGCGACCCCATGGACTATAGCCAGCCAGGCTCCTCTGTCCACAGAGTCAAAAGGCATAGTCTTGGTCTAATTTGGGAGGCAAAATTATTCCCTAGGGGGTTCTCTAACTTGTACACTGAAAAACGGGCGTCTATTCAGCTCCACACCTTGTGTCGGAATCTGGGAATACACTTGGTGAGCTTGTCTCCATGCGGCTTATATACGAGCAGAAGGAGAGTCAGCACGCAATTAGACAAATAGATGAGAAATCGCAGATACATAAATACGTTGAAGGGGGCAGACAGTGTGACCGAGTTCCTAGTGGGGAGGGGGTACTTTTGGATGGGACGTCTCAGGAAAGGAGCTTTTTCTGAATAAGCGGCATTTAAGATGGAATCTGGAGGTGGGCTGGTGGAAGCGAGCCGCAAGCCCCGTGCTCTGACGCCTTGCTTTGCATGGAGGGTCGTTGCCAAAGGACTTTCACCTGTTCATCACTGACAAGCACCCCCTACCCGGGGTTGCCTGCACTCGTTTCTCACCAACGGAGCTGGAGGCGCCCTATAAAGGTAGCAGAAGACTTTCTATCTAACATTTTACTTCTCTGCGACATTCAATTGCTGTAAGGTGAGCCTGTTAGTGGAGAAGGCAATGGCACCCCACTCCAGTACTCTTGCCTGGAAAATCTCATGGACGGAGGGGCCTGGTGGGCTGCAGTCCATGGGATCACTCAGAGTCGGACACGACTGAGCGACTTCACTTTCACTTTTCACTTTCATGCATTGGAGAAGGAAATGGCAACCCACTCCAGTGTTCTTGCCTGGAGAATCCCGGGGATGGGGGAGCCTGGTGGGCTAAAGTCCATGGGGTCGCAAAGAGTTGGACATGATCAAAGTGACTTGCACAGCACAACACCCAGATACGTATTAAGGAGAAGATGATAAATGTCATTCAGAGGACATATAAGGAGTCCTGGGATTTGGCATATCAGAGACACCTACCTGGAGGAAGTGGCATCAGAGATGGGTGAAAGTGAGAAAGTAAAGGTATTGGTTGCTCAGTCGTGGCCAACTCTTTGAGGCCCCATGGACTGTAGCCTGCCAGGCTCCTCTGTCCATGGGAGTTTCCAGGCAAGAACACTGGAGTGGGGTGCCATGCCCTCCTCCAGGGGATCCTGCTGACCTGGGGATCACACCCAGGTTTCCTACATTGCAGGCAGATTCTTTTCTATCTGAGCCATCAGGGATGGGTGAGGGTGGGTGGGTAAAGTCTTACCACAGAATCTGTGTCCTCCACACACAGACAGAAGCACAGACCCCTCTGCACACAGACCCAGAGTAGAAATTCTGGAGTAGAGATAATGACAAACGTTTAAGGGCACATTAGGGGTTTGGGGGTGGGTGGGGAAGCCAGGGTGCAAGGTAGGGAGACCACAAGTTTACAAGCTTCTGTGCAGAGAGAATGTTCATTCGCACATCCACGGCTGTGCACTTTAACAGCCTGTAACCATGGCCAGAAACTCAGCTGCCAGTGGCTGAATCCTCAACCAGAGCTGTGATGTGACTATGTAAAGGGATTTTAAAAGGTCAGCATTGTTGACATAGGCTCGGAGAATAGCACACGGACGATGAATTAAATAATGTTGGTAGCCTTGGAAGCAGAAAACACTTAGAAATGTTCAATATTCGTTGCTGTGAAACCCACTCGTTTGGGATTTTTCATGCCATCCCCAACTGGCCTGGAATTTACCTTTCCCCTGCTGATGAAGACGTGTGTGATGAGCAAATGAATGGTGTTAGCACAGCTCAGCCTTCTCAAGCATCTTAAAGCAGGGTTCAGTTCAGTTCAGTCGCTCAGTCGTGTCTGACTCTTGATGACGCCATGGACTGCAGCACGCCAGGCCTCCCTGTCCATCACCAATCCCCAGAGGTTGCTCAAACTCATGCCCATTGAGTCAGTGATGCCATCCAACCATCTCATCCTCTGTCATCCCCTTCTCCTCCTGCCCTCAATCTTTCTCCACATCTGGGTCTTTTCCAATGAGTCGGCTCTTTGAATCAGGTGGCTAAAGTATTGGAGTTTCAGCTTCAGCATCAGTCCTTCCAGTGAACATTCAGGGTTGATCTCCTTTAGTATGGACTGATTGGATCTCTTTGCAGTCCAAGGGACTCTCAAGAGTCTTCTCCAGCACCACAGTTCAAAAGCATCAGTTCTTTGGCGCTCAGCTTTCTTTATGGTCCAGCTCTCACATCCATACATGACCACTGGAAAAACCATAGCTGTGATTGGATGGACCTTTGTTGGCAAAGTAATGCAAAGTAGGGTGTCGCACGTAATATGTGCAGACAATCTGTAGGTATTGGTAGGTGCTAAGCAGTTGTGTCTCTTTGTGAGTGTTAGTGTTGTTTGGCAATGGTATTTCATTGTTCTGCTGTTTCTTTAAGTATAAATATATATCATTTTATTTATTTTTGGCTCCGCTGGGTCTTCATTGCTGCTTGCAGGCTTTCTCTAGTTGTGGCGAGCAGAGGGTACTCTGTGCTTGTGGAAGATGGTCTCTAGGGTTCGTGAGCCTCAGTAGTTGTGACATACACACTCAGTAGTTGCAGCTCCCGGGCACTAGAGCACAGGCTCAGCCGTTGTGGTTCACAGGCTTAGTTGCTCTGAGCTATACGGGATCTTCCCAGGCTAGAGATTGAACCCATGTCTCCTGCATTGGCGGGTAGATTCTGAACCACTGAGCCTCTAGGGAAGCCTCATTTGTTGTTATTTTTGTTGACAGTGACTAAATAACCAGGACAGAAGAGTAAATAGATGGAGATCTAAACTGCCTGGGCTGTATGGTGTCCAGATGAGCTCAGGGAAGGCCGATCACTTAGCCTTCAGTCAGGAAGCTCACAGGTGAAGCAGGCTCCAGGGAGAAGTCTTGCAAGTCACTCCTGTCTCCAGATTCCTCCCAGAGATCAGGCTACTGCAGCCTGCTGCTTTGAGGCTGCTGCTGTTTCACGCTGAGGTTGCGTCTGACATCCGGGACTCCTTCTGCCCTCTGGGAGGAGAACCCCAAGCAAGTCACAGCCTTTTGCCTCATCCCCGCTGTCCACTTCTTGTTGCCAAGGTTAGGGGACCTCCTGGGCTTGGCCAGCGGGCTTTGTCAGGACCACCTCTTTCCTGTCACCATTTGGGTTCTAGTCATGAGCATGGGATGGGGCTTCCCAGGGGGCTTAGTGGGTCAAGAGTCCATCTGCAGTGCAGGAGACACAGAAGATGTGGGTTTGATCCCTGGGTGGGGAAGATCCCCTGGAGAAGGGCATGGCAACCCACTCCAGTATTCTTGTCTGGAGAATCCCATGGGCAGAGGAGCCTGGTGGGCTATAGTCCATGGGGTCACAAGTCAGACACAACTAAAGCAAGTGAGCACACACACATGTGGGCATGGAACACCAGCCTAGAGGCTCACGTGCTCAAAAGGTGCCCTCTTCCTGCGGGCAGAACCCTGCCCCCCTCTCTTGGGCTAGAGATTCCAAAGAAAAGGGCTTTTTGATGTCATCTGTGTGATGTTCTGGACTCTTTGAAGTTTGTGTAAATTAGCCCAAGGCTATGATACCAGCAGTCATGGGAAGGATTGGGGTTTCCTAAGGCGGATGAGGGAAGAGGGAAGTTCTGCATACCCTCCTCGGAGGGCTCTGGGCCCTACTGCCTTAGGTTTGCTTGGTTAATTTTCTTGTTCACTTGTGTCTGGCTCTCTGTGACCCCATGGACTGCAGCATGCCAGGCTTCCCTGTCCTTCGCGATTCCCTGGAGCTTGCTCAAACTCATGTACATGGAGTCGATGATGCCATCCAACCATCTCATCCTCTGTCATCCCCTTCTCCCCCTGCCTTCAGTCTTTCCCAGCATCAGGGTCTTTTCCAATGAGTCAGCTCTTTGCATCAGGTGGCGAAAGGATCGGAGCTCCAGCTTCAGCATCAGTCCTTCCAGTGCATACTCAGGGTTGATTTCCTTTAGGATGGACTGGTTTGGTCGTTACCTGGTAGAATAAAGATCTGCAGTCTCCACTTAGAGGAAGTCGATAAGAAGTGCAGTGACAGCATCAAGTCAGTGTTTGCCTTCAAGCTTTTCCTCGGGTGCTTCCCTGGCGACTGGGTGGGGAAGAATTCACTTGCTAATACAGGAGACACGGGTTCGATCCCTGGTCCAGGAAGATCTCACAGGCTTTGGAGCAACTGAGCCCATGCACCATATGTACTGAGTCTGTGCAGCAGAGACTTGGGCCACAATGGCTGAGGCTGTGTGCCCTACAACCACTGGTCCACAACAGGAGAAGCTACTGCAGGAAGAAGCCCTTGCATCGCAACTAGAGTAGCCCTCGCCTTGCACAACTAAAGAAACGCCCATGCAGCAATGAAGACTTAGCACAGCCAAAAACAAATAAATGAAATTGCAAAAGGAAAAAGCTTTTACGGTATTTTCACCCTATCAGCCAACCCCTCATCTCCCTTCTCTGCTGATACCATCAACGTTTCAACTCGTCTTTGCCCCCTTTAGATGGAAACCTCACATTAAAAATTTGGAAGCGGCTTCCTTCAATGGCTTAGGGCTCAGAGTGCTTATATGAACGTTGACACAAATCTGTGCTCCTGTGAGTCATTTGAGAAAGTCATGGCAAATTTAGTGGAGAAAACGTTAAAAAAAAATTTTTTTTTGAGAATCTGTTGTTTTCCTTGAGACATTCGGATGTGTGTGGGGTGATGCCTTTATTTCCCTCTGCCCTATGCTTTTGAAACATTAAATGACATCCACACATTTGAGACTGAGAGAAAAAAGAAATCTTTGCCTGGAACTGAGTCTTGGTGTCTTCCTTCTTGATGCCAGGCATCTTTTTTCAGGTACCGATTATGTAAGGCTTGTTCTCTACCGCATCACCCTCCCGAGTGCCTTTTTTTAGATGACAGTCTGCATTTTGAAGAGTTCTCCAAAGGTTAATTGGTGGAGACCCGAGGGGGTGGGGCTGCTTTCCCCCAGAACTCTTTTCAGTTGCAGTGTTAACGGCCTCGCAATGCATTTGAGTTGGGGCGTGATGACTCTCCCTGCTGTGAGGTTCTTTCTTTCTACAAGAGGCGCTCCGACCCTTCCCGCTGATGAGGGAGGCGGATGCCATAATCAGTGCAAACCTTTCTGCATTCACATCAGACCGCAGCCACCCTCTCCTCTGAGCCTTGTGGGACTTCCGATTGGAAGATGTGAGGAAAACTTCTCACAGAGCACTTGTGTTTTAAATTTGCTTTCCTGTAATCATGAGTTTGTAGCATTCCACCAAGACGAGACGGCCTTTTCTTAAGTGCTGGTATAACTTCTGATTTGTTCCAGAGCCACGTAAGATTCGAAAAGGCTGAGGCTGCTTTGTAAGCTGGAAGTCTTCTTGGATTTGCGTCACCCTCTGTAGGAAATGGCAACCCACACTAGTATTCTTGCCTGGAGAATCCCGTGGACAGAGGATCCTGGCAGGCTACGGTTCATAAGGTTGCAAAGAGTCAGACACGACCAAAGCAACTTAGCACAGCACTTTAGGAAAGTATAGGGAAAATTCATAAACAGTCAATCTCTGTGGGCTAGGGTGGAATGGCATGGGAGGCTGAGGGGGCCACTTCCACCTCAGAAAATGCTCAAGTGTCTGCAGAGAAACACAGCAGGGTCCATATTCACCCCAAAAAACACAGCGCCTCAGTGAACCACATGCTTATTGTAAAATATACAGTCTCATGGGCATCCCTTTGTGTTGAGACCCTAAGTGCCCAGGAATAGCCAGAGAAGCCAGTTGACCATCCAAGATGTGTTCTTTGGGGGTCAATCACACACCAAACTCAGATCCGGGTACAGCCAACTCAAATGTCCACAGGTAGAAGAGGTCTCAGCCCTTAAGAGATTCACATTTTATCATGAATGACACTGATAAAAAGCACATTCTAACACCTGTGGAATGTGCCAGTGGGGTCAACCCTGGGTGTCCTCAGAGCAAGCAGGAGGGAAATTATATCAGTAATTGATGGTTGGATGAAGAGGAGGAATAGGGTTTGAGCAAAGCTTCCCTAGTGGTTTAGATGGTAAAGAATCTGCCCGCAATGTGGGAGACCTGGGTTTGATCCCTGGGTTGGGAAGATCCCTTGGAGAAGGAAATGGTAACCCACTCCAGTATGTTTGCTTGGAGAATCTCATGGACAGAGGAGTCTGGCAGGCTACAGTCCATGGGGTCGTAAACAGTCAGACACGATTAAGCGACTAATGCTTATTTGATACTCAAGGCAAAAGCAAAGAAATGTTTAGTGTGTAACCCGAAAAGGGGACAAGGTAGGGACGGGTAGAGGGGTATTTTATAAGAAGACCATGTCTCTGCATCTCATGACATCATCTTTTAACCTCAACCTGTATGACAAGTTGCTTTTGTAGAAACCATGACTTCAGACAATAGAGAATCCTCCTGCAATGCAGGAGACCTGGATTCGATCCCTGGGTTGGGAAGATCCCGTGGAGGGGAGGGCCTGTCAACCCACTCCAGTATTCTTGCCTGGAGAATTCCCATGGACAGAGGAGCCTGGCGGGCTACAGTCAAGGGAATTGCAAAGAGCTGGACTCAGCTGAGTGACTAAGGACACACACATAGTCCCCCGGTTGCAGTCAATCAATTATAAAAGCTTCTTCCTTAGCAAAACATCTTCTGGCTCTTGTACGTGAAATCCTTTTTCTCCAAAACTTTTTTTTTTTTTTTTCAAAATATATGCCCGTAGAAGTCATCACTCTTTTCTGTCCTTGATTGTCATAGAAAGAAGACAGAGGTATGCATACTTGGTATTCATCTGTAGGTGCAGTTTGTGAGTTTCCTGCCATGGTGTCCTGGACCCACGATCACTTTGACCTGTTAAGAGCTTAGGTGCGATTCTCCTCTCTATCCCAGTGAAGAGGCTGGGGGACAAAGCTGCTGACTGCCCACTGCCTAAGGCTCTGTCTTAAAGCCAACTATGGGCTTAGAGAGGCTAAGGAAGACAGAGCCTCAGGACCAATGCTTGGACTAAGCCATCCAGTCACTCAGGAACAAGGTCTGATCTAGCTGAATTTCTCTTTCAGAGAGCAGATGCCTGACATGCCCTTATTACATCTCATCTGGACACAGTTGGAGGTGTATATTAGTTATTACATGCCAGAGAAACTTCACCAGCAGTTAAGGGTGTCTGTGTGTGTACAAGTGGAGAGAGACAGACAGACAGATATATATATATATATATATAGAGAGAGAGAGAAAGAGTTACTATAAGGAATTGGCTGGCATGATTATGGAGGCTGGCAAGTCCCAAGCCTGCAGATAATCCAGCAGACTGGAACATCAGAAAAGAGCGGATGTTGGCTTTAAGTCTGGAGGTCACCTTCTGGCAGAATTCCTCTTTGCTCAAGGGGAGGCCAGTCTTTTTGTTCTATTCATGCCTTCAACAGATGGAATGATGCCCACTTACCTTCTGGAGGGCAAGTGTGCTCTATTCTGGGTCCAGCAATGGAAATGTTAATCTCAGCCCAAAACACCCTCAGGAAACATATAGAGAATCTTGACTCAATGTCTGGGCCTCCGTGGTCGAGTCAGGTTGACACATAAAGTTAACCATCATAGTCATAGCTTTCGGTGAACAATGTCGGATTTGTGGTCTCTGAAGAAAGAAGATTGAGCTTTGGGACCACGGACCAGGATTGATCACTCAAGAGCTTTTGTGTAGCAGAGTTTTATTCAAGTATAAACTGGGACAGAGAAAGCTTCTGACATAGACATCGGAAGCGGGACAAAGAATGCCCCCCTCGCTAGTGCTAGCAAGGCCTTACTTACTTTTACCGGACCACCTCCCAAAACATACATCTTAAATGAACAAGATTAGAACTAAGAACGGAAAGATCTTACACTCCCACAATATACATCTTTAAAATAACAAGATTAGTCAGAAGGTTCTTGTTTAATAAGAGGAACAGGTCCTTGAGCAAGATTCATTGTTGTTATAGAATCATAAGAGGAGTTGTTTTGTTGTGAAATCATTAGCTCTGGGCTTGAAGAAAGTAATGTCTTATGTGACTAAGACAAAGCACTGTAGAAAAGAGCATTTGTCCTTTTCTCCTTGAGAGCTCCAGACCCCTTCCTTTTTGAGGGCCCTGGACTCGTTATTAACCTACCTAAGAATTAACATGCTTGCTAGGAGGACTGATGGTTCAAGCAGCCAGAAATTGGTAGATCAACATGATAGAACAGTAGAAAGTAGACAGAAGGTTTAAGTAATGACATTCCAAAGTGTGGTATATTATATATACACAAACTCACACTCCAAATATAAAGAATGACCACAGGCAATACATGACAAGTCAATAATAATAATAAATCAGAAAGATAGTAAAACCCCATGTATTTGGGAACTGAAAAATGCAGTCCTCAGTAACTCCTGGGTCACAGGAGAAATAACAACGGTAATTAAAAAAATGCTTTAGAACCATTACAACGTTAATGTTACCATAAATCAATTGTATGCTACCGGTATCTTGGAAAAAAAAATAAAAGCAAACCCACAAAAAAATCAATACCTTTCACTGGGCAGCCACCTCACTCCCTAATAAATCAAGACCATATCTATTTATAAAACTCTGCAACAAAAGCTTGGTTGGAAGCATTTTTAACGAATGGCAGCTATTTGACATTATTGATTCTAATCAAGATTCTCATCTCACCGACAAATGTATAAATCACTGCTCGTCCAAGCTTAGCACAAAGGGGATGTTTGTGCGAATACTTTTAGAGCAAGTCAAGAGTGAAAGTGTGAGATTACTTGGACTTTATCAGAAAGAGCTAGAGTGGCAGAGAAAAGTGTTCATGGCAGTCCACAGCCAAAGAGAGTCCTCGAAGATAAGGTTCATTTTATTGGAGACACGGGGAGAGCTCCAGGTCAGCGCTACTGTGATGGGGAGACCATTCCAATCACCACTGCAAGAGGAACCATGGCAAGCCTGGCAGCCACTTTCACAGGCGTGTGTGTGAGTGTGCATGTGTGAGTGTGTGTGCGTGTGCGAGTGTGTGCATGTGTGTGTGAGTGTGTGCATGTGTGTGTGTGAGTGTGTGTGTGTGTGTGTCTGAGTGTGTGCATGTGTGTGTTGCCTGTGACAGCATTCAGCAAGCAAACTGTCGCCATAAGGGGTTTTAGGTTTTTGTGGGTCAGAGGACCTCAACCCTTACACCGGCAATGCGAAAGCACCTATAGTCTGTTCAACAGCAACTGGTTCTATCTGTGTCTCTGGGAAACTTTATGTACAGAAAGGATAGTGGGCCAGATTTGACCGAAGAGTAGGGGTTGTCCGGCCTCCGAAACAGAGGGCCAGAATGGAAAAACCTGAATTGCTACACGGTTGTTTTATTTTGGTTCAGTCAGGCAGTCAGTTCAGTCGCTCAGTAGTGTCCGACCCTTTGCGACCCCCTGAGCTGCAGCACGCCACGCCTCCCTGTCCATCACCAACTCCCAGACTTCACTCAAATTCATGTCCATCGAGTCGGTGATGCCATCCAACCATCTCATCCTCTGTCGCCCCCTTCTCCTCCTGCCTCTAATCTTTCCCAGCCTCAGGGTCTTTTCCAATGAGTCAGCTCTTCAAATCAGGTGGCCAAAGTATTGGAGTTTCAGCTTCAGCATCAGTCCTTCCAATGAACACCCACGACTGCTCTCCTTTAGGATGGACTGGTTGGATCTCCTTGCAGTCCAAGGGCCTCTCAAGAGTCTTCTCCAGCACCACAGTTCAAAAGCATCAGTTCTTTGGCACTCAGCTTTCTTTATCTTGGTTAGTGTGTGTGTTATCTGCAGTATGTGCATGTTTTGTATTCATTTACTTGAATAAAATTTTACTAGCTACCCGGGTTATACTCTTGCATTTATCTGAGACTGTGTGTTCCACTTTCATCCACGTGGGTTTCTCTTCTGTTCAGCAGTGCTTATGACATAGTAGAATTTGAAAAAAAAAAAAAACTTGTGTGTGTAGTTATTGCTTCTAGAGTTTGAAAAACATGGGCTGTTCTTTACTAATTGTCCTTGTGCTCGGTTGCTCTTTGCAACCCTGTGGACTGCAGCCCATCAGGCTCCTCCGTCCATGGAATTCTCCAGGCAAGAATACTGGAGTGGGTTGCCGTTTCTTTCTCCAACCAGTTGTTCTTAACTGACAGTGTATGCAAAATTATTATGTACCAAATCACCAAAATAAATGATTGGTCAATAGACAGATGTAATATATATATATATATATATATATATATATATTTGTACCAGGTCTTATGGAGAAGGCAGTGGCAACCCACTCCAGTACTCTTGCCTCAAAAATCCCATGGATGGAGGAGCCTGGTGGGCTGCAGTCCATGGGGTCACTAAGGGTCAGACAAGACTGAGCAACTTCACTTTCACTTTTCACTTTGATGCATTGAAGAAGGAAATGGCAACCCACTCCAGTGTTCTTGCCTGGAGGATCCCAGGGACAGGGGAGCCTGGTGGGCTGCCATCTATGGGGTCACACAGAGTCGGACATGACTGTAGGGACTTAGCAGCAACAGCAGGTCTTAGTTTCAGGAAGCAGGATCTTTGATCTTTGATGTACATGCATGTTCTTCTTAGTTGTACTGTGAGACCTGAGTTGTAGCATATGGGGTCTATTTCCCAGATCAGGGATCGAACCTGGGCCTCCTGTATTGGGAGCTTGGAGTCTTACCACTGGGGGGGTACATCCCAATAAACAGATATTTAGCTGGAAAACAAATAAGTTTTCCCTTAGGCATTTGAATATATACAAACTTAATTTCAAGAAAGAGTATTTAGGCTTCTTTTTAATTTTGTTTTGAAAAACATACTTTGCATGTGTATTACACATATATGTGAAAAACTGCTTGATCATGAAAAAGTATTATTCATATTAAGTCTGAGTTTCAAGTATGATTATAAGCCACAGAAGTAATTTCTAACAGTAAAGCAGAGAGAGTAAGACACGAAGGCCATCCTTGAGTTTTCCCTGAGCTCTTTCCTCATTTATGTTCAGTTCAGTTCAGTTCACTTGCTCAGTCGTGTCCGACTCTTTGCGACCCCATGAATCGCAGCATGTCAGGCCTCCCTGTTCATCACCAACTCCCGGAGTCCACCCGAACCCATGTCCGTTGAGTCGGTGATGCCACCCAACCATCTCATCCTCTGTCATCTCCTTCTCCTCCTGCCCTCAATCTTTCCCAGCATCGGGGTCTTTTCAAATGAGTCAGCTCTTTGCATCAGGTGGTCAAAGTACTGGAGTTTCAGCTTCAGCATCAGTCCTTCCAATGAATATTCAGGACTGATTTCCTTTAGGAGGGACTGGTTGGATCTCCTTGCAGTCCAAGGGACTCTCAAGAGTCTTCTCCAACACCACAGTTCAAAAGCATTCATTCTTCAGCACTCAGCTTTCTTTATAGTCCATCTCTCACATCCATACCCGACCACTGGGAAAACCATAGCCTTGACTAGATGGAACTTTGTTGGCAAAGTAATGTCTCTGCTTTTTTAATATGCTGTCTAGGTTGGTCATAATTTTCCTTCCAAGGAATAAATGCCTTTTAATTTCATGGCTGCAATCACCATCTGCAGTGATTTTGGAGCCCAGAAAAATAAAGTCAGCCACTGTCTCCACTGTTTCCCCATCTATTTGCCATGAGGTGATGGGACCAGATGCCACGATCTTAGTTTTTCTGAATGTTGAGCTTTAATCCAACTTTCACTCTCTCTTTCACTTTCATCAAGAGGCTCTTTGGTTCTTCTTCACTTTCTGGCATAAGGGTGGTGTCATCGTTTATGTTGGCATTCTGCTGTTTTCGTATTCTAAGCAGTTTTCTTTCCCTGAATCATGGCAGTGTGATAACAGGAATATATCCCTGTGATAAACACCTAGTTTTTACAGATCGTCTGTATTGTCCTTGTGTGTGCAATGGAAAATTCATTTATTTAAATGTCATAAAAGACTGCTTTGATTAATGTTATCAGTGACTTAGAATGAGATGCTGTTTCCCGAGATAAAAGAAGGAGTTGTGATGTTAAACAGCGTTCAGTAGAAACTGAACAGGGGGAAAAACACTTAGGTTCTCTTTTATTATTTAGAGATTTATGTATGTGGTAACTGTCAGAGTCAAGGGGAAAATAATTTTGTGTCTGAGGCTAAGGAAAATTAACAACTTGTGATTATACCTCATGTCATTAAAACATATTTAAAGATAAATTGTTTAATCAATATACACCATGTCATTAAAACATATTTAAAGATTGTTTTATCATTTGATAAAAGTAGAATTTTATCAAATTCTATAATATCATAAGCACTGCTGAACAGAAGAGAAACCCAAATAATGAAGAATGTAATTTATAAATGATAAAACAGATGAAGAATGCAATTTAGAGTATAATTATAGAAATATTCAATATTTTAGTTTTTCAGTTCAGTTGCTCATTCGTGTCTGACTCTTTGTGACCCCATGAATCGCAGGCCAGGCCTCCCTGTCCATCACCAACTCCCTGAGTTCACCCAAACTCATGTGCATCGAGTCGGTGATGCCATCCAGCCATCTCATCCTCTGTCATCCCCTTCTCCTCCAGCACCCCAATCCCTTCCGGCAGGGTCTTTTCCAATGAGTCAACTCTTCACATGAGATGGCCAAAATATTGGAATTTCAGCCTTGGCATCAATCCTTCCAATGAACACCCAGGACTGGTCTCCTTTAGGATGGACTGGTTGGATCTCCCTGCAGTCCAAGGCACCTACAATTAATCTTATTTTATTTTTTTTTGGCCATGCTGGGTCTTTGTAGCTGTGCATGGGCTTTCGTGGTGAGTAGGGGCTACTCTCTAGTTGACGTGCTTGTCTTATTGTGGGGGCTTTGCGTGTTGTGACTCCCAGGCTCTCAAGACGAGCAGGCTCAGCAGGTGTGGCTCGTGGACTTTGCTGCCCCTTGGTATGTGGAATCCTCCCAGACTAGGGGTTGAACCCATGTCCCCCCTGCATGGCCAGGTGGTTTCTTAACCAGTGGACCACTCGGGAAGTCCAATATTTTTTTTTTAAGCAGAGAGTTTCTTATGAAACACCAAGAGCAACCGTAGACAGCTGTGTAAGCAGAAGGGAGGGCTGGAAGAGAGGGGATCGCACCCCATAGAAACCCCCAGAGCTCCCTGCAGTGACTGAAGGATCCCGGAAAGGGAATCACATCTCACTTGGGAGGTAGCTTCATTAAGCTAGAACCTTGTGGTCCAGCGGTTAGGACTCTGCACTATCACCGATGACACTCTGGGTTCCCTGGTGGGGAAAGTAAGGTCCCTAACTTCAGGGAGCAGAGGAGGCAAACATCTTTGGGACTTCCCTAGTGACGCAGACAGTAGTAAAGAATCTGCCTTCAGTGCAGGAGACCCAGGTTGGATCCCTGGGTCGGAAAGATCCTCTGGAGAAAGAAGTGGCAACCCACTCCAGTATTCTTGCCTGGAGAACCCCCAAGGACAGAGAAGCCTGGTGGGTTACAGTCCATGGGGTCACAAAGAGTCAGACACGACTGAGCGATTAACAATTCATTTCACTTCAGGCTGATGAAGGAGCAGTGGCAGGATTGGAGGGAAGAGGCAATTTCTCCTCTTACTTCTGCCTGAGTGTGTGTGTGTGTGTGTGTGTGTGTGTGTGTGTGTGTGTGTGGTCTTTCTCTCCCCCCTTTGCTGCAAGGAAACTATTTCAATAGCCAGGTGTGTGTGTGTGAGATGTTTGTGTGTGAGGTGTGTGTGTGTGTGTGTAGGGGGGTCTTTCTCTGACCCCTTTGCTGCAAGGAAGCTATTTCAATAGCCAGGTATGTGTGTGTGAGGTGTGTGTGTGTGAGGTGTGTGTGTGTGTGGTCTTGCTCTGCCCACCTTTGCTGCAGGAAGCTGTTTCAGTGGCCAGGCCACTGATATCCTTGGGGTGGGTGATCACAGCAGGGCAGCCCAGCATCCACATCATGGTGATGAACTGATGAAAAGGGTCTCCTTGGGGCTCACCTCCCTCTCCCTCTGGCATCTTCTCCCCAGCCCACACCCCATCTAAACACCCAGCAGAGGGGAACCCCGTCCACCTCAGGAGACAAGACATAGACCAGAGTCTCAGAGGAGACCCTGGGCAGAGAGGATTGCCTGATCCTGTCGAGGTAAGGGAAGCGGCCACAGTGCTTCTCTGCTGTTGGGACCTTCTCCCCGGGGACCCGGCCCCTGGCCGGCAGCTGGGACTTCTAGCTGAGGGCTTCTTAGTCTTGGCAGTAGTGAGATTTGGGGGTCTGACTTTTCGTTTGTTGTGGAGGTTGAGGAACCATCCACTGCACTGTTGAGCAGCATGGCTGGACTCTACCTACGGGGTGCCCATGGCATCTCCATTTACCCGGTTGTAACAACCAAAAATAGCTGCAGAGGTTGCCATGTGTCTCCCAGGAGGCAACGCTGCCTCTAGGTGAGAGCCCCATCCTGGAATCACACACACTCCTGGACTGGAACAACTAGAGACCCAAACAGCCCAACCTCTAAGGAGAAAGAAAGTGGAAAAACGTACACCCACTGAGCAGAATTGCAGAGATGGCCCAAGAATGTAAATGTTATTAATATACTCAGTGAGATAATGGAAGAAGGTAGCAATATAAAACAGGTAATAGCAAGTCATACAGATGAACCAAGTAGAAATGTGTAGTGTGGAAAACACGGTCCTGTGTGCTTAATCGCTCAGACCCTTTTGTGACTCCATGAACTGAAGGCCACCAGGCTCCTCTGTCCTTGGGATTCTGCAGCCAAGAATATTGGAGTGGGTGGCCATTTCCTTCTCCAGGGGATCCAAGGATCGAACCCAGGTCTCCTGCATTGCAGGCAGATTCTTTACCAACTGAGTCTTTCAGTTGAAATAAAGAATACAGGCTATGGACTGAGTAGCTGAGTGAATACAGCTGAAGAAACCGTGCTGCATGGGTGCCGGGAACCAGCGTGAGGAACTCCGCCCATGGCAAAGTTCATGAGGAAGGAGGCTTGGCATACGCAAAGACGTGATCAAGCCTCAGGAAACCCCCTGTTCCCGAGCATCTAACCCCAAAACCAGAGTCTGTTTTATGCTCTCACCTACGCCTCTGACTTTACGGGAGGCTCTCCCCCATAACCGTTTCTCTCGGAGAAGGAGTAAACGTGCAGCTCCAAGGCAATAAAAATTCCTGGGCTTGACAAGAGTGTTTCAGCTTACGGACTCCTCTGAAGCTTATCTAGCCCACCTGTATAGGTTTGTCCGACCACATGTGATTGTTTACAGCCTCCCAATCTGAGAGGCAAGAGATGTTTTAGACTTACTAAAGGCAAATTCTTTGGGGGAGTTAGAAATTATTAGTATAGTGGGTTGGTTAGGAATTATATTGGTGAAGGGTTTTTCATTTGTTGTGTCAATAATTGCTGTTAATTCCCTGCTCTGGGTGGGACAAGGGTGTCTCAGGTCAAACCTCTCTGCTGACACACTAGCTTGTGTGACAGGATTATCCATAACCATAAACAGCACAGAGAGTTTTGGAGTATTTTGAGAGTCTTAATTAGCATAGGGCTTTTCTTGTTGAGTCAATGATTGCCGCCAGGCCTCCATATCCTTAGGCACCTGGTATTTGGAACATAGAAAAGGAAATATAGTAGTTTTTAAGGTTAGCAATACTAGACCTTTTGAGTTAATGGATTTTCTCTTTTGTAATAGATCACTGTACTTTGTTATAAATCCCTGTGTCCTTGCCATGTAAAAATGTAACTTTATCACTATCTTAAGAGTAGATAGATCTTAAGGGGAGCATTGGTGAAAGGATTTTCATTTGTTGGGCTGATGTTTGCTGCTAAATCCCCATATTCCCTGCCCTTATAATGAATATAACTAACATATAGGAGAAATAAGCATTAACCTTTAAGCATATAGGAGAAATAAGTATTAACCTTTAAGATTAATCCTGTTAACCTTGGGTTAAATAAATTCCTTTCCTGATTGTAACTCACTACACCCTCGTCCTATAAGAATGCAACTTTATTTGGAGGGTGGTGCCTGGTTTAAGAAAAAACACCCTTGGAAAAAATAAGCTTTTTGGTTTTCAGAAAGAAAGGATCATAAAATGACAGCAGGTCTCACTCATGGCCAGAAGATGATGTAATATCCCTAAGACCTTTTTTTATACATTTATGTGAAGCACCTGATTTTGATAAAGGTCAGGACTGCTGACCCCCGCGTGACTCTGTATTCATCCCTATGTGTAACAAAAGGTATATAAGCAAACCCCAAAATAAAGAAATCGGATTAGTTTCTGGAAAGACAGATTCCCTCATGTCATTCTTTTCTGCTCCCCGTTTTTCTGGCTGAATTCCCATCTGGTACATGGGTACCCACCAAGCCTATTAATTTTGCCTGGGCTTCTAAGATCGGATGGGGGGTGGGGTGGCTCAGTGCCTCCTCTCTTTAGGGAGAACGGGAAGACACCTGTGGCCTATGTAGGTGGTGATTGGTATCCCATGTGAACCAAGTTATTTGGCCTCTTTTTCTCTGCTGATCTTCTAATCCCTCTCTATCTGTAATTAAGTAAGCTATTTCCAAAGACACCGACGCCGTCCCCCCCACCTTCGAATCACCCTGGATCCACCGGGGCTGGACCCCGGCACATGGGTAAGCTGCAAGATAAGTTTTAAGACTTACAAAAGTCCGACGTTCTCTGTCCCATGAAACATTAGACAAGTCTAAACAGGAGAGAATTAGAAATGCCAGGAACGTGGTGAATAGAAATAAAAGTAGCAGCACAGAGAGGAGACCTAGAGAGTGAAAGGAAAAACAGAGAGGAAGCGTTGTCAGGAAAGAAGTCATGAGAAATCTCCATTATTAAAAAAAAAAGAGAGAGAAAGAAAATGATGAGACATGTTTGATGGAAATGGCTCCCACATGAGGGCATATTAAGAGGAGGACAACTTCAAAGGGCAAAATGAAGGGAATTCGTGAAGCTCCAAGGAGAAAGCAGGAGGTTTTCCAAGAACAAGACTCAAACTGTCAACGCATTTCTCAGCGTCAGCTCTAACCTCTGAGAGGTCAGTGTCGTGACTGAATGGCTGTGTCCTCCCCAGTTTCGTACCTTAAAGCCCTAGTCTTCCATATGATGATGTCTGGGAGGTGACAGGGTCATAAGAAGGGAGTCCTCATGCTTGGATTTGGTGCCCTTATAGGCAGGGAAATTAGAGAGCCTGCTCTCAGTCTCTCCCTATACCCACGGAGGAAACGGCAGGGGAGGACTCAGCTGGAAGGTTCTATCTGCAAGCCAGGAGGACTGACCGGTTGGCACCTTACTGGGACTTCTACCTTCCAGAACCACAGGGAAAGACATTTCTCTGTTGTTTAAGCCAGCTCGGCCCTGGCATTGCGTTGGCCAACAATTTCATTCCAGTTTTTCCTGACGATCTCACAGAAAACCTGAGCAAACTTCTTTGGCAATCCCAACATTTTGTTATGGCCCTCGGAGCAGACTAATGCAGTCAGACTAATATTTTTAGAATAACTTCAAGCATTAGAAACCTTCTATCTAAGCGAAATGTCACTTAAATGTGAGAGTGTGACAAGAATATTTTCAGGCGTGCTGGTTTTCAGATTTTTCTAGACAAAAATCCACTTTGAAAATAGTCTGAAAAATTGGTCAACTCCAGGAAGAGGCTGTAAGAAATATACCTGAAGGGAGGTGATACCTACTAGGTTCATTTTTTGTTGTCTAATATAAGACCAGGGTAAGAAAAGAATAAGACAAAAGAGATCTTAACCCAGAAGTAAAATTCTAGACAGAATCAAATGGTGAGTGACAGTGTAGAGATTAAAGGCATAAAAGAACTTGCTTAAATATGTATCCTGTTGAAAAAAGACCTGCATACTCCTAAGTTTAAGAAACCAGTACTGAATATGCTCCTTAAAAGAACAGCTATGACAAACCTAGACACCATATTAAAAAGCAGAGACATCACTTTGCCAACAAAGGTGCTTATACTAAAAGGCAGGGTTTTTCCAGTAGTCATGTATGGATGTGAGAGTTGGACCATACAGAAGGCTGAGTACCGAAGAATTGATGCTTTTGAACTGCGCTGTTGCAGAAGACTGTTGAGAGTCCCTTGAATGGCAAGGAGATCAAACCAGTCAATTCTAAAGGAAATCAACTTTGAATATTCATTGGAAGGACTAATGCTGAAGCTGCCATACTTTGGCCACCTGACGTGAAGGGCTGACTCATTAGAGAAGAAACACCCTGATGCTGGGAAGGATTGAGGGCAGGAGGAGAAGGGGACGACAGAGGATGAGGTGGTTGGATGGCATCACCGACTCGATGGACATGAGTTTGAGCAAGCTCCTGGAGATGGTGACGGACAGGGAGGCCTGGTGTGCTGTAGTCCATGGCGTTGCAAAGAGTCAGACACGACTGAGCAACTGAAAAACAGGGAACAATTGAATATGGATCTTAATAAAGACTGACCGTGAACAGAAGAAAAATAAAATGTGTTACATTTTACATCAGCCAAGGGAGGAGAAAAAAAAATCATCTATGGATAGGAAGTGCAGAAAGCGTATAGAAACAAAGATACATTATAGCAAGTAGAGATGTGTCATAGATGGTAGAACAGATGAATATATAAAAACTGAGAAATCCTGTACTTACCAGTTAAACGTTGGAGGCTACCAATAACATTCAATCACTTGTTGCCAAGTAGAGTCATGCTTGTAGGCTAGAGAAAACGTGAAAGGAAGTGAACGTCCATTATGAAACAATGAACGATGGGGTAAGAAACTTAAAATAGGGCAATACAGATTTTGAGACATATCATGAAGGACAAAGAGACGTAGTAGATTGTATAAGGAACACTGCTATAAGAATTCCAAATCACTATGACTGTGTATTACGGAGAAATAGATCTACTAACAGCTGGAGTTTGTGATTCTTTTAAGAAATTGTTTGATAAAACTTCCCCCCCAATACCATTATAAAGATATGAATGATATGACTAATAAGCTTGAGGTATTATAGTTAGTTAAAACCCTATGACAGCAAACAGTATGCATTATTTTTGCAAACTCACAGGGCATATATCTAAATAGTCCCATCCTTCAACTTCCCATTTATTTTATTCTCCTTTTGGTATGGAACAGGGCTTCATATACTACAACATTTGCAGATGAAGCAATTATCTACATAGAAAAAAAAATAGAATGAATAAACAGCTGTAATTAGAGTTCAGCAAGGTTGTTGGAAATGAGATAAACTTAAAAAAAGCTAAAGCAGTTGTCTATACCAGCAGCTTGAATGAATAATCAAGCATAAGATACCATTCACAATGGCAACAAAAGCAACCCAGGATCTTCTTTATGCACAGCAGCTATAAAGAGAAATGTAAAATTCTCCTAAAGGACATAGAAGGTAATTTGAATACGTGAAGAGACATTACTTTCTTGAGATGCTCGCATTTTAGTATTATAGAGATATCAGTTCTCCTAATTAATCTATAAATTCCATGTTTCAGTTGGATTTCTCCAGAAACATGAGGATCACAATGTAAAATTTTTATCGAGGAATTTGATTTTGGGGGCGGGGGTCATTTCCATGAAAATGACAAAAGTATGACAAAAAATACTGAAGAGGGAAGATTTGCCCTAATAGATGCTATTGTATTGTTGAGTTGCTCAGTTGTGTTCAACTCTTTGCAACCCCATGGACTGTAGTCTGCCAGGCTCTTCCGTCCATGGAATTTTCCAGGCAGTGACACTGAGTGGGTTGCCATTTCCTATTCCAGTTACAGACATTAAAGCATACACAAAAGCTATTATAATCAAAACAGCACAGTTTGATATAAAGGACAAAAACATAAGACAACTGGGGTGTCTTATCAAGACCCACATGGAAACAGTACAAAAACTATGTCAAATTTAACCACTCTCAGTATCAAAAGACCCAAGTTTGTGCTCTGAGGATTAGCTCCAGTAAATTTTTACAGCAGGTCTGCTGGGAGTCACGTATGATAGGGTTCATCCTGGTGTTGTGTGTTTGGTCGGCAACCATAGACGTCCCTGGAGAGTGGGGAGAGAGACTGTACTGGAATGCAGAGGGTACATGCATGGGCCCCTTGTCCTGCGGTTGGAAGCCATGTCCTCTGTGTATAGATTGCCTCACACATAGATCCAGATAGCAGTGCTGAGTGAGGACAAGGAAGAAGCAGAATGTAACCTATCACACAAAACAGCTGTGCCCAGCATATGGCAACACACGCAAAAAAAAAAAAAAATCGTATAGACATGACTTCATGGAAAATAGATAGGGAAACAATGGAAACAGTAAGACACTTTATTCTGGGGCTCCAAAATCACTGCAGATGGTGACTGCTGCTGCTGCTAAGTCGCCTCAGTTGTGTCCAACGCTGTGCGACCCCATAGATGGCAGCCCACCAGGCTCCCCCGTCCCTGAGATTCTCCAGGCAAGAACACTGGAGTGGGTTGCCATTTCCTCCAATGCATGAAAGTAAAAAGTGAAAGTGAAGTCGCTCAGTCATGTCCGACTCTTAGCGACCCCATGGACTGCAGCCTACCAGGCTCCTCCTTCCATGGGATTTTCCAGGCAAGAGTACTGGAGTGGGGTGCCATCGCCTTGAAATTAAAAGATGTTTGCTCCTTGAAAGAAAAGCTGTGACCAACCTAGAGAGCATATTAAAAAGCAGAGACATTACTCTGCCAGCAAAGGTCCGTCTAGTCAAAGCTATGGTTTTTTCCAGTGGTCATGTATAGATGTGAGAGTTGGACTCTAAAGAAAGCTGAGCACCGAAGAATGGATGCTTTTGAACTGTGGTGTTGGAGAAGACTCTTGAGAGTCCCTTGGACTGCAAGGAGATCCAACCAGTCCATACTGAAGGGGATCAGTCCTGAGTGTTCATTGGAAGAACTGATGCTGAAGCTGAAACTCCAATACTTTGGCCACCTGATGCAAAGAACGGATTCATTGGAAAAGATATTGAGGCTGGGAAAGATTGAAGGTGGGAGGAGAAGGGGATGACAGAGGATGAGATGGTTGGATGGCATCACCGACTCAATGGACATGAGTTTGGGTAAACTCCAGGAATTGGTGACGAACAGGGAAGCCTGGTGTGCTGCAGTCCAAGGGGGTTGCAAACAGTCAGACAGGACTGAGTGACTGAAGTGAACTGATACAGATACGTCTGGAGCTGAGAACAGCAATGCATGTTTGAACATGCACATGTATGACAAACGTGTGTTAGGAAGACTTGTTTCTGTGGGGACGGGAAGAGGACTGTGGACCAAGGAGAACAAGACACGTACTTTAGGGGTAAACACACTCGTGCATTTATACCTAACCCATGCCACCGTGAGGAAGTTACCATGTGCAGGCAAACAATGATCATGTACCACGGTGTGCCATTTCCAGAATGAAAGATGACAAAATTAGGTGATGACAAATTAGGTCGTCCAGCATCCAGTTCATTTAAAAATCTTGTGACAAGAACTGGGTTCAGATTGCAAGGGGAGGAAACACCTCGCAGGTGGAGGAATTCGACAAGGCTGGAGGCCCTAACAGACTTGACCCACCCCAGATGTGTCCTTGGCGGGGGGTGAGTTTCCATAGAGGGGCCTCCTTAGCCTCACATGATGTTGTTCATTTGCTCACGTCGTGTCCGACTCTTTGCGACCCCGTGGACTGAAGCACGCCAGGCTTCCCTGTCCTTCACCAACTCCCTTCACTACAAGAACATAACGTGTGATACCTAGATTGTGGGGAATGTTACAGGAACATTGACTCAAGTTCTTCACGATACAAATGACACAGGAGAAAAAATGCTGGGGAAGTGAAAGAAGTTTTAGCTGACATATCAGTCATAGGAGTCATGAGTCACATTAGCTACTGACACTTTCTCTTTCTGCAGGAAGTAAAAAAGAAAATGAACATGGCTGGTATGAAAAGATACTTAGGAACATTTGTTAATTTTGTCTGTGGTATTGTGGTTGAGTTTTTAAAAGCCCGAATTAGAGATAGTTGCTGAAGAAAGTTTTTGGTAAAGGATGATATTTTGACTCAGGATAGCCAACCATTCTGGTTTGCCTGGGACTGAGTGGATTCCTGAGATACGGGACTTGCAGTGCCAAGGTTAGGATGTTGCTGTTGTTACTGATCAGTTGCTCAGTCATGTCTGACTCTTTGCGACCCCATGGACTGCAGCACGCCAGGCTTCCCTGTCCATCACCAACTCCTGGAGCTTGCTCTAACTCATGTCCATCAAGCCGGTGATGCTATCCAACCACCTCACCCTCTGTTATCCCCTTCTCCTCCTGCCCTCACTCTTTCCCAGCATCAGAGTTTGTTCCAATGAGTCAGCTCTTCACATCAGGTGGTCCAAGTACTGGAGCCTCAGCTTCAGTATCACATCATTTTAGCTTCACATAATTAGAGAGAAAGGGCCGGGAAGAGTTTTATCTCCTTAAAGAATTGCAGTTCCCGAGGCACAGAAAAGATTGCCCTCTTCATTTCTTTTCACTCTCTGTGTCCCTCCTCGGCAGACAGAATGACTTGCAAAGATCTATTTGGACTGGTATACGCATCCTGCCTGTTGACTGAGAGCGTCACCTGCCTCTTTCCTGGAAAAATGCATTTACAGTTGGAATAGCAGGCTCAACTGTGCAAAGGAAGCGCCCCCTGGCTTAGCTGAGATGGGAGGCAGCCGGAGCAGAGAGCTGCAGAAACTGGGAGGTGGCCCGAAAAAGCCATTCTTTCCACGCTGTACAAACAGAGGTGGGAGAGATGAAAAAAGGCCAAGGTTTGGAGCAAGTCCAGGTTCTCTCCGGCTTCTCGGAACTCCTTTCCGATCCTAGGGGAAAACCAAGGATTAATAACACGAGAGCTTGCCCGTGTCCTAAGGTTAAACTCATATTTTCAAAGGACAGTAATTATGGGATCACACACACACGAGCATTAAACTTGGACATGAGAGTTATTTTTCCCTTCCAGTTGTGTAGAAAGGTTGAGTCTGACCATAGAAATCAAAGGCACTGAAATGTGAGCACATTTTATAAAGAACTTCTTGGGGATGCCTTAAAGGGAGTACTCAGCTGAGATAATCAAGACAGACTCTCTTTGGAAATAGAATTATCTCCCAGCACAGGACTCAAGTGACTGAATATTATAAAGCCAGGACTGGGTGTGCTTGCTCAGCCTCCGTGTGGTTGCCGGGTCTCCTGAGCCCATGCTGGGACTTACTGACCGCCCAGCATCCTAGTGTGTGGCCTCTCAGCATATGTTGCATGTTCTCTGAGTCTCCCATCCCCCAAGACCAACTGAGACCCTGTTCTCCAGTCTTCAGGGGGTCCTCAGAGCCACAGAGCAGAAGGGGCTTCGAGTTTCATCTGTAAGAACACTGGATTCCGAGTATCATTTCATGGAACGGATATATCCTGCTCTTAAAACATTAGCAGTCAGAGACTTCCCTGGCGGTCCAGTAGCTAGGACCTCAGTTTCCACTGGTGGGGAGAAGGGGGGTTGTGTGTTCCACCCCTCATTGGGGAGCTGGGATGCTACCTGCCTCCAGACCAAAAACACCAAAACAGTGAAACAGAAACAAGGTTGTAACAAATTCTATACAGACTTAAAAAAAGGGATGAAAGTCAAAGTCGCTCAGTTGTGTCCAACTCTTTGTGACCCCATGGATTATACAGTCCGTGAGAATTCTCCAAGCCAGAATACTGGATTCCCTTCTCCAGGGGATGGTCCCAACCCAGGGATCGAACGCAGGTCTCCCGCATTGCAGGTGGATTCTTTACCAGCTGAGCCACAAGGGAAGCCCAAGAATCCCGGAGTGGGTAGCCTATCCCTTCTCCAGCAGGTCTTCCCGACCCAGGGATCGACAGAGTCTCCTGTGTTGCAGGAGGATTGTTTACCAACTGAGCTATCAGGGAAGCCAAGTCTAAAAATGGGCCACATTAAAAAAAATATTTAAAGACATTGGCAATCATAGCATGTCAGATTACATGTTCAGAATATGGACAATGTCGCATGGTTAACCGTGGATTTGGGTTTAAAATGCATGCTCCCCATTCAGCGTCAGTTCATCAGCTAGTTAAGGAACTAAAGTCATTTAGCAGCTCTGAGGCTTAGGGTCCTCACTGTAAAATACCAGCAGTGACACCCACTGCATCTCAGAGACATAGGATCCTTGGAGGCCGTGTCCGGGGTGGTTAGCAATGGAAGTGGTCCCTCCAGCACTCAACACCAAAGCAATGTCTGTCTAAGGGAAGGTTATGAGCAGCCTGAAATGCTGTGGACAGGAGTTCCAGAGAACGAAATGCAATGATAAGACAGGCTAAATGTCTGCTTCCTGTCTATTATCAACATGCACTGGCAGTTCTGTGCAAGGTTAGTGACAAAGTATTCCACAACTCAGGGTGTGGGTTCCACCTACTCCATGCCCTAACCCTTACAATCCTGCTGGAAAGTTTAATGCTCTCTACATGCATAAGAGGATTTTTCCTTGTTATTAAGCACTTAAGCACTTGGAGAAAGGGTTTAACCTAATTTAATGACAAAAAAAAGAGATCTTGTAGGTGTTTTCTGATCACTCCACATTCTTGCTACCGACTCATATTTCATTTGAGACCAGCTCGCTCCAGTTCTGTGAGCTAAGAAATCACCAGTCATTCTTTGTTGTCGTTCAGTTGCTCAGTCGTGTCTGACTCTGCAACCCCTTGGACTGTAGCACACTAGGCTTCCCTGTCCTTCACCATCTCCCAAAGTTTGCTCAGACTCATGTCCATCGAGTCGATGATGCCATCCAACCATCTCATCCTCTGTCGCCCCCTTCTCCTCCTGCTTTCAATCTTTCCCAGCATCAGGATATTTCCCAATGAGTTAGCTCTTGGCATCAGGTGGCCAAAGTATTGGAGCTTCAGCTTCAGTCCCTCCAATGAATATTCAGTGTTAATTTCATTTAGGATGGACTGACTCAATCTCTTTGCTTATTCTTTGCCTGCAAAAATTATTCTGTCCTCAACAGTATGATATGACTACTTACATAACTATTAACATTAATTAAAGCTAAATCTTTGCCTTTAAACATGGATTTGCATATTTCTTTTTCCTCACAGGAGCTAGTCATCCATCTTTATTTCAGCTCTTGGCTATTTTGTTTGTGTCCTTGAAAATGAAATAAAATATTTCTGGTTGATGAAGGGACAATACCACTTAAATTTATATGTAACTTGAATAATGATTTTCATCAATATGGTGTGGTGCAGTTCATGGGGTCACAAAGAGTCAGACCCAACTGAGCAACTGAACTGAACTGAACTGAGGGAAAAGTTAGCCAGTGAAAGAGGTATCTGATTAATTCAAAAATGTTTTAATTTGTAACAGGAAGTAGACTACTGTCTAATTTTAGGAACTTTGTTTTGTGGAGTTGGGGATTGGGGAGTTTTGATGTTTTGATTCATGCCATACGACCTAGCAATCCCATTGCTGGGCATACACACTGAGGAAACCAGAATTGAAAGAGATGCGTGTTCCCCAATGTTCACTGAAGCAATGTTTACAATAGCTAGGACATGGAAGCAACCTAGATATCCATCAGCAGATGAATGGAGAAGAAGGCTGTGATACATATACACAATGGAGTATTACTCAGCTATTAAAAAGAATGCATTTGAATCAGATCTAATGAGGCGGATCAAACTGGAGCCTATTACACAGAGTGAAGTAAGTCAGAAAGAAAAACACCAATATAGTAATATTAACGCATAAATATGGAATTTAGAAAGAGGGTAACGACGACACTATATTAGAGACAGCAAAAGAGACATAGATGTACAGAACAGTCTTTTGGACTCTGTGGGCGAAGGCGAGGGTGGGATGATCTGAGAGAATAGCATTGAAACATGCATATTATCATATGTGAAACAGATCGCCAGTCCAGGTTCTCTGCGTGAGGCAGGGTGCTCGAGGCTGGTGCACTGGGAAGAGCCAGAGGGATGGGATGGGGAGGGAGGTGGGAGGAGGGTTCAGGATGGGGGACACATGGAGCCCCTGGCAGATTCGTGCCAGTGTATGGCAAAAGCCAGCACAATAGTGTAATTAGCCTCCAATTAAAATAAATAAATCAATTTTTAAAAACCTTATCTATAAGCAGCAGTGTCCGTCTTGTTCCTTTCGCTCAGTCGTGTCTGACCCTTTTTGCCCCTGCGGACTGCAGCACTCCAGGCTCCTGTGTCCTCTGTGTTCCTGTGTTGTCCACTGCCCCCTGGAGTTTGCTCAGATGCATGTCCGTTGAGCTGGTGATGCTGTCTAACCATCTCACCCTCTGCTGCAGCCTTTTCTCCTTTTGCCTTCAGTCTTTCCCAGCATCAGGGTGGGATGCTCACAGTGAAAGTGAAACTGAAAGTCGCTCAGTCATGTCCGATTCTTCGCGACCCCATGGATTATACAGTCCATAGAATTCTCCAGGCCAGAAGACTGGAGTGGGTAGCCCCTGGAGTGTCTTCTCCAGGGCATCTTCCCAACCCAGGGATCGAACCCAAGTCTCCCACATTGCAGCCAGATTCTTTACCAGCTGAGCCAGACGGGATGTCTGTAGCCAAAGATATTTTTGGAGGTCAGATTTTTACATTGAACATGCCCGCCTGTTGAAATTCAGTGAGTTTTCAGTCGGCATATTCTGTGTTAAACTTTTACATCAAGAACCTTCAAAATCATTTGAGTGTATCGCCCCTCATTTCTACCCTGGATTTTTATCTACACGTGAGCCGAATAAAACACAGTGGAGAAATCCTCACAGACTCTCTTTTTGTTCCAGTTCCAATGAGAACAGTTATCCTGCACACTCACACTTAGAACTGCTCTGACATTATCAGCTGCTCAGCTGGGAGAGCTCTCCCTGAAAGGGCAACTTGCTCTGACAACAGGAAGACTTAGAAAGGGAAACAGACACACACCCTCTGTCCTCACTGGGGGGATAACTCCTATGAAAACGACGCTCCACGTGCTGAGGGCTGTCGTATGTTGGAGGGCCCCTTGGAAGCAAAGATCAAACAGGTATGTTTCATTAGCTTTCAGTCAAGTCGTAAGAGGTAGAATTTGGAGGCTTCTAAACTGTCTTGTAACTCGTGCTGAATTAGTGCAGAATCCAAGAATGGTGGTTAACAGTGAGTGTGGTCCCTCCAGGGAGCAAGAGTAAAGTGATGCCTGTAGAAGGGAAGGAAAACCAGTGGCCTGGATTTTCCCCTGTCCCACCCTGGGCTGTTGAATGGGGCTTCAGTTCCACAGCTACCTTTTTTCCTGGTGATGTTTACATTATTTGGGAGGGAGGAAGTGATTTAGGAGGGAGGAAGTGATTTAAAACACTGCCTTTACATGCAACCCAGGCCTTCATGTTGCCATTGGACAGGATTGCTCACAGTGGGCTGTGAACAGAGAACTTTTAACCATTTCCATTTTCAAGGTTCGAAGGAAAGCTATGACAAATGTAGACAGCATACTAAAAAGCAGAGACATCACTTTGCCAACAAAGGTCTGTTCCAGTAGTCATGGACAGATGTGAGAGTTGGACCATAAAGAACACTGAGAGCTGAAGAATGGATGCTTTTGAACTGTGGTGCTGGAGAAGACTCTTGAGAGTCCCTTGGACTGCAAGGAGATCCAACCAGTCCATCCTAAAGGAGATCAGTCCTGAATATTCATTGGAAGGACTGATGCTGAAGCTGAAACTCCAATACTTTGGCCACCTGATGCACAGAGCTGACTCATTGGAAAAGACCCTGATGAAAAGAAAGGGATAGAGTGAGGGCAGGAGGAGCAGGGGGTGACAGAGGATGAGATGGTTGGGTGGCATCACTGACTCAATGGACATGAATTTGAACAAACTCTGGGCGATAGTGAAGGACAGGGAAGCCTGGCATGCTACAGTCCATGACATCGCAAAGAGTTGAACCGTAACAACAAATTTTCAAAGTTGTGGTACTCAGTCCCTTCTTATGCCTTTCACAGTGAGCACATAAGGAAGATTCAGGCATTCCTGCAGAGTGCTCACGATTTCCTGGAAGATTTGCTTAAGCTTTCTATCTAGGATTTTTACTGTTTGGACCAAGAGTATCAGTCATGTGTAGTGAAACCCGATTGTAAGTGGTGGGTGCCTTTCTCACTGAGAGCAGCTCTTGAGATCTGTGGATGTCTTGTGTAACTAGAGACTCAGAAGTGTTGATGGCTCCTTTACAAGGGTAGTCAGATGGCAGAAAAAGGCCTTTTTTCAAGCAGGGTATTGCCCTGTGGTGTGGGCTGGGTGGGAGTGTCAGATGTCTGTGCCCGAGTGTGCCAATCCTGGCCATTTAACATGGTGTGGGTGGGGTCCACCCAGCAGCAGGTGGTGCTTCTCAGAGGTGGGCATTGCTCAGGAACCCTCTGGTGGTACTGAATGTCTGGGAAAGGGAAGCTGGCATTAACACAGGATTGAGAAGAGGCATGGGCTTCCCAGGTGGCCCAGCAGTAAAGAATTTGCCTGCCACACAGGAGGTGCGAGCTCCATCCCTGGGTCAGGAAGATCCCCTGGAGAAGGGAAGGACAACCCAGTCCAGTCTTCTTGCCTGGAGAATCCCACGGACAGAGGACCCTGGTGGGTTATGGTCTGTAGGGTTGCAAAGAGTCGGACTCAACTGAGGACTGAGCAAGCAGGCTCGAGGTCTTTAGAAGAGCTTGTCAATCCTGTGGAAATCTACCCAGCTAAGAGTTCAAGGACAGCACGGGTGTCTTTTCACAGCCACTTGTCATCTTGTTTCCAAGTAAATCTCCCCACCAGAGCACGTCTGTGACTGTGCTGCTCAGCACACTTACTACCCAGCAGCTGGCTCTCGCAGAAAATGCCTCCTCGCCAGCCTCGAGGAGAGGTTACATCCGTAACCCTCTGGAGAGCATTCCCGCCTTCTCCCTGGGATGAGTGAAGCTAAAGGGACCAGCAGAGCGGCGGAATCCACACCGCAAACAAAACAAAAACGATTCTAATGCTGTCTCTTAGCTCCCTTCCTTCCTCCCACGTCAACATTTTTAATGTCCTGATTTTACACCTTTATTCTTATTAACCATGTCTTTTTGAACACACACACAGATACAGGCTTAAAGGAAATAGGATAGCAAAGCAAAGCATTCCAAAGTAATCGAGGGCCACCCTCTGCAGAAATTCTTCGTAGCCTTCTGTGCCCTTTCTGAAATTTTAAATGTACAGGCAAGCAGAAATGTACATATGTGTATCCGTTCATGCATGCGGGGTGTGTTATATACCTGAAGAGCCTCAGTTTGTGACTATTCTGGTTGTGACCTGGGTGATCGTGTTCCCTTCGTCATAAACTGAGATGGAGCACACTGGAGTTTGCTCCGCTTTCCTCCTGGCTGTCTCAGAAAACTAGCCAGCTGTGTCTTCCACCGTGCATGCTAATATTTGCCGATCTAGACGTGTGAAATTTAAATTTCTCTTTTTAAGGGACATTTCCTGAAACAGAATGAACTATCATTTTATGATTGTAAGTCATTGCTTTTTCTTTCAGGCGATCTGCCTGTTTGTATCTTTTGCTCATTTCTGAGTTGAGTTTTTAAAATTTGATTTGAACTCTTTATATATTAAGGGAATTAGTCTCCCTTCTTTTGTGTGAGTTACATATAGTTTCTGTTTCCTCGTTAAGCAGGATAGTGACTTTTGAGATACACAAACACAGACAATTTTGACATCGTACAGACAGGCCAGGTATACTTCTTTAAAGAATTTTCATATGAATGGATTTTGAATTTCATCCCACGTCTTTCCAGATCCCCACTAAACAGCCTTTTGTAAAAGATGGTTAATAATTCAGTAACTCTCCTTCACCGACTTCTTTCTTGGAGATAATGCTAAATAAAATAGCTTCTGATTTCTGCTAATATTTTGCTTGTGTTAATAAATATGATTTTTTTTTCTTTATTTTACATGTGGCAAATTGGTTAGAATTTTGTATAAATATTAACTCAGGTGTTGCAAAATGAAGAAAATTTTTATCTATATTGTGCCCCAATTTAGTTAGTTTGACTATAATATTTAAAGGGCTTCCCTGGTAGCTCAGTTGGTAAAGAATCTGCCCTCAAGGTGGGAGACCAGGTTTTGAACCCTGGGTTGGGAAGATTCCCCTGGAGGAGGGCATGGCAATCCACTCCAGTATTCTTGACCCTGGAGAATCCCATGGACACAGGAGCCTGGGGGGCTACAGTCCATAGGGGAGGCAAAGAGTCAGACGCTACTGAATGACTATCACTACTACTATAATACTGAAACAGCAGAGTTTCATCGAATAAACACACAGTTCAGTTCAAGCACTCGGTCGTGTCCAAGTCTTTGCTACCCCATGAATTGCAGCATGCCAGGCCTCCCTGTCCATCACCAACTCCTGGAGTTCACGCAAACACACAAATCCCCTTTAAATTTATTCCTTCATTGAATGGATTTCTTCTCTCTATTTCCCTGGATGAAATATCTGGCAAGATCAAAAGCTTTTCTGTTTATTCTTGGGTAGTACTGCTTAGCAATGTTAATACTAATTATTAATGTGTGGGTTACGCTGGTAGGTAGTAGTAATGATTAATTGGTAAGTTAAAATTGGGTTGCCCCCAAAAGTTTGAGTTTATTCGTAAGATGTTTTATTAATAGGGAAACCTGAATTTGCTTTTGGGCCAAACCAATACTTAGTTTTAATTAACTAAATAATATGAATGTTAATCTTAAAGTCACTCTTGTACTCAGATCTCTGTGTATGTAAATTTCAATATTCCTGTGGCTCCTTTACACCAGCTCAAGAGAAAGGAGCTTTCTGTGTTCCTATCCTCTCTCACACAGTTGCAACCCTTCTACCTTTTCTTCCATTAATGTCAAGGGATCCAGAGCTATTCCGTCTTCCTGCTACAGAAACAAGGAAACGTCTTTTCTATTTTTTAGTCCTTCCCCTCACCACAAGTCACTTCATATGCTTCATCATCATTCAGTTCAGTTCAGTTCAGTCGCTCAGTTGTGTCCAACTCTTTGCAGCCCCGTGATTCGCAGCACTCCAGGCCTCCCTGTCCACCACCAATTCCCGGAATTCACTCAGACTCACGTCCATCGAGTCAGTGATGCCATCCAGCCATCTCATCCTCGGTCGTCCCCTTCATCATCATTATTTGTAATTTTATAGTATGCTTCCTCTATGTTAACAGTGATAACACTCGTCGTATTTCTCGATGGTCTTATTATCAGTCATTTAATTTTAATTGTAAATTTCCCAATTTAAATGCTCACTGCTGTTTCCTCTCCCCCTATTATCACATCCATAGTTTTTGCAGTACAGGGCTTTGCTTATTTTTCTTCAGAGAAGATACATGGTTGGATTGAGTGCTTGGATAATCATAAGATTTATTTATTTATTTTTCTTCTCTTTCATCCTCACAGTAAAAAAAATAGATGACCCAAGTGGAGAAAGATTTTACAGTTAGGATGAGACCTTAAAAATAAACCAAAAGCATACGTGTCAAAACTGACCCTTACAGATGAAATAAACTTCTCTTGGCCTTACAAAGCTGCTACCATCAGTAGGCTCACTTAGCAACACAAACAACCCCTGCTCACAAGACCACGCATTTCCAGACAGTAAGAATGGTTTCAACCTCATAGTACGTTTTATATTTATATCTTAAATGTTAGTGATTCATAATAGAGAAAGTGAAAGTGAAGTCGCCTAGTTGAGTCCGACTCTTTGTGACCCTGTGCACTGTAGCCCGCCAGGCTCCTCCGTCCATGGGATTCTCCAGGCAAGAATACTGGAGTGGGTTGCCATTTCCTTCTCCAGGAGATCTTCCCGACCCAGGGATCGAACCCAGGTCTCCCAGATTGCGGGCAGATGCCTTACCCTCTGAGCCACCAGGGAAGCCCCATAATAGAGATGACATAGCTAAATCTTAAATTGGTTCCTCGGTCATATATAAGCATGTGACGTTACGACACAATCTTTTCTTTGGATTGCAGTAATTAAACATTGAGTGGCTTGCCAACTTTTAAAAAGAAGAGCATTTCACGTTTTTTTTTTTTTTTTAATCCACATTTTCCCACTCTCCTTGAAAAACTAGAAAAGCCAGTAACACTGGTCATGCATGGGCACTGTGTATCATCCTGCTGAGGCTGACAAAACTAACCAGGGTGATGACCTTTGAATTTCTGCCCAGATGTTTCTCTATGCTTTGCACTGCCCGTGAACACTGAAACCCCCAATGCCTGATAAAGATGGGTGCACATCATCCAGACGAGAGGACCAGACTTGAGTGGAGTGCAAACATCACTCCCTCCTGACTTCTGCTTGGAAAGACCCTGCTGCTGCTGCTGCTGCTAAGTCGCTTCAGTCGTGTCCAACTCTGTGCGACCCCATAGACGGCAGCCCACCAGGCTCCCCCGTCCCTGGGATTCTCCAGGCAAGAACACTGGAGTGGGTTGCCATTTCCTTCTCCAATGCATGAAAGTGAAAAGTGAAAGTGAAGTCACTTAGTCGTGTCCGACTCTTAGCAACCCCATGGACTGCAGGCCACCAGGCTCCTCCGTCAATGGGATTTTCCAGGCAAGAGTGCTGAAGTGGGGTGCCATTGCCTTCTCCATTGAAAGACCCTACCGCCCCTCTATTTTCCTTTTTCTTGTTCTTCTTTGTATTGCAAACACATAGCTATTTTCACAGGTCTCCAAACGCATGATGACTTGATTTTTAAGTTTATTTTATTACAGACACTGCAGGAATGAACATTTCTTTCCCCCAGTTGTTCAGACAAGAAGCACAGAGTGGGTCCATCTTGACTGGCGTCATGGACGTTGAGCTGACTTGAGAGAGCCTGCCTGGGGTACGTGCAGCATGCTGGAAAGCGGATAGAAGGGTAGGGCCCCCTGGAAGGGCTTGTGTTTGACAAATGACAAGGCCCGTAGCGGAGCTGGTCTGGAGTGACAGGTAACCTCAATGCCTAGCAGTTTCTTGACTGAGTCACACTGTAGTGCTATTTTCCTCTAATCTCATCGGTTGCTTTTCTTTCCAGTTTTATTTCTCTAGTACCCCTCTATGCTGTTGCTTAGTTGCTGAGTCATGTCTGACTCTTTTGCGACCCCCACGGACTGTAGCCCACCAGGCTTTTCTGTCCGTGGGATTCTGCAGGCAGGAATACTGGAGTGGGTTGCCCTTTCCTTCTCCAGGGGGGTCTCAAACCCATGTCTTCTGCATTGGCAGACAGATTCTTTACCACTGAGTCACCTGCAAAACTGCTAATACCCCTGCAGGGCTACTTTTCATTGCTTGCTAGGACTTCTCTAGACGAAAAGTCTTCTTTTATGGTGGGGAAAAAAAAGAATGTCCTGTCCTAAAGGCATTCATCTTAACGTGTTTTTTTTTTATTTCTCTTCCCACTATGAAACTTTTAAAAACTATGTGTGTGTGTACGTGTGTATGTCTGAAAGTCACTCAGTTGCATCCGACTCTTTGCGATCCCATGGACTATACAGTCCATGGAATTCTCCAGGCCTGAACACTGGAGTGGGTAGCCTTTCCTTTCTCCAGCGGGTCTTCCTGACCCAGGGATTGAACCGGGGTCTCCCACATTGCAGGCAGATTCTTTACCAGCTGAGCTACTTACTGGGTCTTAGTGGTGCCGTGTGGGATCTAGTTCCCTGACTGAGGATGGAACCCAAGCCCCCTGCATTGGGAGCAGAGTCTTAGCCACTGGGCCACCAGGGAAGTCCCCCCAGTATAAAGATTTTGATGTTGAAATCAGGTCTGGATGGTCCAGGATGGTTGTTCATGGTACGTGGGTCTCTCTTGTCTTTCCCATTGCGGGTTATTCTGATGATGGGATTTAAACAGAACCTTTTCCACAGTATTCTGAAGAGACATTTCACCCTTCATTTGCATCTGAAGAAACAGGAGCTCTTGTCCCTCAGAGTTGTGTGATCTTGTCGGGGGAGGGGCAGGCAGGTGATGGCATGGCATTGATAATATTTCCATCCCTCAGTTTCCCTCATTTGCACTTCAGACAATGGTAGTTGCAACTCATATTGCTGTTGGGGGTCTACATGAGCACTAACATATGGAAAAGGCTTAGAACAGTAGCTGGTACATAGCAAGCTACATGTGTTTGTTGCTATAATAGTAATAATAGTTTATTAATAATAAAATAGTAATTCAGTTCAGTCACTCAGTCATGTTTGACTCTTTGTGACCCCCTGGACTGCAGCACGCCAGGCCTCCCTGTCCATCACCAACTCCCAAAGTTTACTCAAACTCATGTCCATGGAGTTGGTGATGCCATCCAACCATCTCATCCTCTGTCATCCCCTTCTCCTCCTGCCTTCAATCTTTCCCAGCATCAGGGTGTTTTCCAGTAAGTCAGCTCTTCACATCAGGTGGCCAAAGTATTGGAATTTCAGCTTCACCATCAGTCCTTCCAGTGAATATTCAGGACTGATTTCCTTTAGGATGGACTGGTTGGATCTCCTTGCAGTCCAAGCGATTCTCAAGAGTCTTCTCCAACACCACAGTTCAAAAGCATCAATTCTTCGGTGCTCAGCTATCTTTATAGTCCAATTCTCACATCCATACATGACCACTGGAAAAACCACAGCTTCGACTAGATGGACCTTTGTTGGCAATTAAATACCAATAAAAATTGTAAGCTGTTCCAAGTGGAAGCCACTTCCAGGTCCATTATACTCCTGGAATATTTTTCCTAGAGAGGGGGTATTTCTGAGGCATTATGCTGCCTGATGAACTGTTACTCATTCAGTCCTGTCCGACTCTTTGCGACCCCGTGGGCTGTAGCCCACCAGGCTCCTCTGTCCATGGGATTTCCCAGGCAACAATACTGGAGTTGATTGTTATTCCCTTCTGCAGGGGATCTTCCTGACCCAGGGAGTGAACCTGAGTCTCCTTTACTGCAGGCTGATTCTTTACCACCAGGGAAATTACCACCAGGGAAACCCAATAATAATCAAAAGAGTAATTAAGTATCAATAAAACTTGTAACACGTTCCAAATGGGAGCTATTTCCAAATTCATTATACTCCTGGGATATTTTTCCTATGGAAGGTGTATTTCTGAGGTGTTGCCTCAGAACATTGCCCCAGTGTTGATGGCCTTTTCTGCAATGGAAATTCACAGTGCCAAGAATATGTGTCTTTTCTTTGTCATCTAGAAAGTTTTGTTATATAAATATGCTAAACAAATAGTAACATTGATTTAATGATTTTCCACTTCTCAGGATAGTTCTTTGAGGAAAGAGGTACAAATTTCCTGAAATGCCTGGAGGACACTATGTAATATTTTTATTACATTGAAGGTCACATTGAAGACATTTTTGATCAGTGTATTTGCTGAGAAATCAAGTCCATTATGCCGTACACCGAAAGGTCAACTGGCTACCCCTTTTTCCTTAAGAGATACTCTTTAAAATCTTTTTCAGTACAGAGTGATGGGTTTTAAAAAATCAACATTATAGTTTTAAAAATACTAATAGAAATAACCTAGATGTTCATTAATAGGATCATGTTTAAAAAGTTTTGGTTACAGCTATACAACTGTGGAAAATGCAGTCATTTTAAATGAGAAGGCATATTAACATGTTTCTCATAACATTTGGAGGGGAAATATTTATTTTTAGAGGGCTCAGAGAAAGCATATGTATGATAATTTCAGTTTTGGAAAATTACTATATTTATAACCATATCTCTAGCTACATGTACAAAAATGATGGAAGGTTATAACAAAATTGAGTATGTCAATCTATAAAGGTCAAAAAAAAGGAAAATGATCCCTATTTTGTAGAGTTCAATATAGTTTAGTTTTTCTTATAATGATCATTTGCTGTTTAATAATATAAAGCAATTAATATTCCCATTTTAAAGTATAGGCAATTTTGTAGACCGATGTGCCAGTTACTGCAAGAGAATTCTAAATTCAACTTCTGTTCTTTTCAGGATATGATACTATCGTCTTAAACCTATATGGCCTATTTTCTGGGTGGAAAGATACGAACACTATCAATCTAGTTTATTCCATGTTGACTATTATTTTCCAGTTTCTGTCTAATATTCTAAGTTCTACTTTAACCATAGTCATGTAGTAAAATCCAAGCCGTAAAAAAGGAGGAAGGAAATATAGCTTAAGAAGAAATACAGATGGCCAGTAGACATATGAAAAGGTGCTCAAATATCCAGTTTTTAGAGAAATGAAAATCAAAACTGCAATGAGGTACCACCTCATGCCAGTCCAAATGGCCACTTATTAAAAAAATCTACAAATAGCAAAATACTGAAGAGGGTGTGGAGAAAAGGGCACCCTCCAACACTGTGGTTGTGAGTGGAGATTGATTCAGCCACTGTGGAAAACGGTAACGGAGGCGCCTCAGAAAACCAAAACCAGAATCACCATATAATCGAGCAATCCCAATCCTGGTTATATAGCCAGGAAAAACACTACAATTCAAAACGATATATACACCCCTATGTTCATAGCAGCATTATTCACAACCGCCAAAACATGAAAACAAACTGAACGTCCATCAAGAGATGAATGGGTAAAGAAGCTGTGGTACCTATATCCAATGGGCTACTACTCCACCCTGCAAAAGAACGAAGTCATGTCATTTGCAGCAACATAGATGCAACTAGATTATCTGGAGTAAGTCAGACAGAAAGACAAACGCCATATGATATCACATATGGGGAATCTCACATCTAACACAAATGAACCTATCTTTGGGGATGGACAGGGGGCACCTGGCGTGCTCCAGTCCATGGGGTCGCAAAGAGTTGGACACGACTGAGCAACTTCACTTTCACTTTTCACTTTCATGCATTGGAGAAGGAAATGGCAACCCACTCCAGTGTTCTTGCCTGGAGAATCCCAGGGATGGTGGGAGCCTGGTGGGCTGCTGTCCATGGGGTCGCACAGAGTCGGACACGACTGAAGCAACTTAGCAGCAGCAACAGCATATATATATATTATAAAACCGAGTCACTTTGCTGTAGAGCAGAAATCAATACAAGACTGTAACTCAACTTTACTTCAATGAAAATAAATTTAAAAAATATTAAAAAAATAAAATATTAAGTCCTAAAAGACTCAGAGTGAAAGTCGAAGAAATACACGTCAAATTAAATCTTATTTGTTACTGTAGGTGGTTGACATTGGAGGAGGGGTCAATGAAGAGGGGTCATTAATCTCTTCTGTAAAAATCTCTAGTTAGTTCCATAACCCCAGGATTAATGGTCATCTTTCAAATTTCAGACTTTGTTATGATTTCAGTTTCTGGATCTTTCTGTCTCTGTGTGTCTGAAATTCCCCAGATTTGAAGGTCATGTCATTGTATTATTTTTGCAACTTCTCATCATCTCTGCTGTCTTTCCACAAGTCCTGGGTCATCCATGCCCACTCCTACATAGCTTTAGCTCCTCGTTTGCTGTCATTTTCTTTAACATAATTTTTGTCTTAATTCTTGGTCATTAAAGAAATACATGCATACATACAGATGTGCCTGCAGCTTTTCCCATTATTTTTCTTCCTTAAACTTCTCTTTAATAACCATGTCCTCTCTCTGGAGCTGCCCACTCCATTCCTTGCTTAATACCAACAGTTAGACACTTTTCATAATGACAGTTTCGTGAATCCACCTTCTTATCACCACCTTCCATCTTGCCAGTATATGCCTTCTAGTAGTATATTCCAGCCGATATTTCTCTGGCTTCACTGTAATTCCAACTTGTTAGTCTGACCACTTTTGACTGTCCTTCACCTCCATGAGATTTCTCCACCCTCCATGCTGCTGCTGCTGCTAAGTCGCTTCAGTCATGTCCGACTCTGTGCGACCCCATAGACAGCAGCCCACCAGGCTCCCCTGTCCCTGGGATTCTCCAGGCAAGAACACTGGAGTGGGCTGCCATTTCCTTCTCCAATGCAGGAAAGTGAATAGTGAAAGTGAAGTCTCTCAGTCGTGTCCAACTCTGAGCGACCCCATGGACTGCACCCTACCAGGCTCCTCTGTCCATGGGATTTTCCAGGCAAGAGGACTGGAGTGGGGTGCCATTGCCTTCTCCATAAGTGTCTTTAAATGCTTTCAGTCGTTGTGTGTGTTAGTCCCTCCATCGCGTCCAGCTCTTCGAGACCCCTTGGACTGTAGACCACCTGGCTCCCCTGCCCATGGGATTCTCCAGGCAAGAATCCTGGAGTGGGTTCTCCAACAGTTACCTCTGCGTGTATCCTCCACTCCTTTCTACTCGCTTGGCCAAATGACGGTGTTGATGAATGAAAACCTCTGTCTCCTCCACGTCAAAGTGCAGGCAAACACAGATGGAGAAAAATCGCCATCTGTTCCCCTTCTGTATCCAAGACCTCAAGCAATTGCCCCTGGATGCTGTCAAAACATCGGAGTAGGATTCCTTTCACTTAAGACTCACGGATTTACTTCCTGCATCATGATTTCCCGCCTTCTGTCTCTTGCTTTCTAAAAACTCTTGACGACTCGGTCTCATCTTCATGTGTCACTGAGCTGTTTCCTCCTGATCCACTAAGGAGGTTAAAGCGATCAAAAAGTGAAAACCACAGACTCCCACTAGCCCATCTACCCACATTATCAGCCTCTGCACTGTGGCCCCCATCAAACGACCTTTCCCTCTCATTAGGGTGAGTGGTCCGTAATGGCATCTTACACCAACTCCTTCCTTCATTTATTTCCTAGATCGTACACTCTACTGACTCAATGACATTCACTGATTATACATTTGTCTGCACTGCCCCAGCTTATAAATTATCCTTTCTCTCTTCCAACTGGATCAGACACCTAAAAAACCTTCTTGGTTTTTTTTTTTTTTTCTCCCAACTAAAGGGAAAATCCTTCTCTTGCCTTGCTCAACTGCTGGCAACCCATTTCAACTTTCAAATTTTTTTTTTTGTTGTTTCTAATATAGACAGACACTGTTACATACAAATACAGTTTGTATATTAACACTATTTCTTGTAATCTGCTAAATGCACATCTGATTTTACAGCCTGCTTTTTGATAGCTGATTTAGGATTTTCCAAACATTTTCTTATGCCATGTCTCTGAGTAGAGAAAATTTTAATTCTTTTAAAAAAAATCTATGTGCTCTTATTTTTTGTTTATTTGCTACGGTGTATTGGCCAGGACTTCAAGCACAATGTTGAATAGAAGTGGTAAGAGAAAGCGTCTTTCTCTTCTTCCCTATTTTGAGGGGAAATAATTCAGTCTTTTACTGATTCAGTAACTCGGTAGACACACTTTGTAAATTTAGGAAGCTCCCTATTATTCCTAGCTTTCTGAGACTTTGTATCATAAATCACTGTTGAATTTTGTCAAATGCTTTTTCTGCCTCTACTGACATGATTTTATGGCTCTACCTCTTGTGGTAGCTTGATGTGATTTTTGTATGTTAAAATGATATTGTACAATTGATAATGTTTGTTTCAAAACTCTTTTATATAACTCACCAGTGAAGCCATTCAACTCTGGAATTTTGGGCCAGATGGGTTTTTTTTTTTTTTTACTAATAATTCAATTTCTTAAATTAATAACAGGGTTACTTTGGTTTTCTGTTTTTCCTTAAACAATCTTTGATAATCAGTTTGCATCTTTCAAAAATAGTATCCATTTCATTGCAGTGGTTGAATTTATGGCTACAAAATGTTCGTATTTTTTTAAAGTATCTCATAAACATCTATAGGCTTTCAATATTGCTTCCTCTCTTTACTTTGTGATGTTATTAATTTGCATTTTTTTCTCTCCCCTGTTTCTCTCTGTCTCTCATGATTTTTCTGGTTAGAAATTTATCAGTAAGGTTTTCACTTTCAAAGAGCTGTCTTCTGGTTTTATTAATTTTCTGTTATTAATTATTAATTTCTGCTATTATATATTTCTTGCTTCTCCCACCCTGTTAATTTGTAATTACTTTTGCTTCTTTTCTAAGTTTACTGTGGTGAGAGCTTAGATCAGACAGCAGCAAACTTGAGTCCATGGGCCAAATATGGCCCAGTGCTTATTTCTATAATTAAAGCTTTATTGGAATCCAGTCATGGTCATTCCTTTAAAATATTGTGTATAGTTGGTTTTGTGCTACAATAGAATTGAGTAAATTCATCATAGACAATATGGCCCACAAAGACTAAAGCCTTCCCTTTCTGGCATTTTTAAGAAAAGGTTTGGCAACCACTGGCTAAAATCACCAATTAGTGACATTTTTTGGTTTGTTTTTATATATACGTGTTTAAGACGATAAAGTCCCTCTAAACACTATTGGATGGACTTCCTGTAAGTATGTCGATATGGTGTGTTTTCAGTGAGTTCTTTAATCTCCAGATATTTGCTATGTTTATATTGATTTCTGAGTTAATTCCATTTCGGACACAGAACGTACTCTGCAATATTTAGCTGTTTCTAAACCTGATGGCACTTGTCTTGTGGCCCATTGAAGGGCGTATGTTGACGGACATCTGCTTCCAGTAGGTACTTTGCACATGGTGTGTTTACTTACATCTCTGCCCTGTTCTGCTTCTTTCCACTTCTCCTTTGTTGGCCTGGGTCTTGTGGGTGTCCCCTGGGCCTGTGTGAACTGACAAGCAGCTGAGTATTGGGGAAAGATACAGGGTCGGGATGCTGTGCATTTTTCCAGCTGCTCTTCTGGATTTGGGCTCTAGACTGTGACCCTTCTGGCTCACTGCTGTCCAAGCTGTTCATGTTTAGAGAAGGTACTGATTTATAGTTGGGCTTCCCCGGTGGCTCAGATGGTAAAGAATCCACCTGCAATGCAGGAGACCTGAGTTCAATCCCTGGATCAGGAAGATCCCCTGGAGAAGGGCATGGCAACCCACTCCAGTATTCTTGCCTGGAGACTCCCCAAGGCCAGAGGAGCCTGGCGAGCTACAGCCCATGGGGTCACAAAGAGTCAGACATGACTTTCACTTTCACTCATTGAAGAAAATCACCAACTTGGCACATTTTTGCTCCTCGCTGCTCTGTTTCCAGGGTCTCCCGGTACCTCTGTGGTTAAGCAGTCTGTCTGCTAGTGATCTGGGCAGACTGCATTCCGAATTTGGATTTAAATCCCTCGCAGGCTGTCATGCTCCCCAGGATTCCCCATTTTATTTCCCTCTGCCCTCCTAATCTTTACCCAGAAAAGCCATGGATACGGTCACATGGTTTTCCACAGTTTAGGTGATGCTCTAAGTCTGGCAGGTCTTCCTCTTACAACTGGCATTGTTGGAGGGTACACTCCCCTCCAGTTTTTGTCTCTTTTTAGAAGCTTTCAAGCATATTTTAAAAGTTTTACCAAGTGCATGGGGTTGCTTCACTCCACTGACATTACCAACAGCCTATTCCTGCCTGAATGATTTTTAAGTCAACTTTTTATTGACTTGAAAGTGCACAGAAAATGTGCATATCATGATTATACAGATCACAGAAATGTTCCTGGAATTAACACGTCTGTAAATAAATAACACACGACTCTTATAAATAAAAAGTGGAAAATGATCAACCCTTCAGATGCCCCCACCCGCCCTGGAACCTTTCCGAAGACGTGGGTAACCACTCTGCTGACTTCAAACGATGTTGTTTGCCTTTCTTTGAAATTTTTATAAGTGGAACGATACAGTAAGGACCTTTTGGTCTCCGACTTCTTTTGCTCAATGTTTGAGGGATACGTGCAGCTTTGTGTAGACGCAGTTTGTGTGGTGTAGACCCACCTTGTATGTTTTCATTGCTTTATAGAATTACCTTGTGTGAAGGTGGCAATTTGCTTTTTCTCCGTTCTGCTGTTGGTGGGCAGTAGTTGGGTTGACCATCGATGGGTGAGTCGGGCTGTTACAAAGGTGAAAGCTGTGGTCATCCTAGGAGTGGCACTGATGGGTCGTGGGACACGTACGTACTCAGCTTGGACAGACTTTTCCAAACAGGTTGTGTTTGTTATACTTCCTTCAGTGATGTACGAATGTTCGGTTTTATATTTATATTTATAAATGATCTGTTTCATATTTTGTTGGCTCAGTCATGGTTTCGCATAGCTGCTGCTCAGCGTTTTCTTAGTGTAACAGTGCCCTCAAGTCCATCTTCCCAACGAAAGCCACATTTAACAGCATTGAAAGTACAGCCAACCATCTGGCTAGAGAGCTACTGACAGAGACCCCCGGGACCTGCCTCTCTTTAGGTTAGGGCAGAAGACTTATTTCCGAGAACCCCAGACATAAGCCCATGAATCTCAGACTCTTTCTGGATTACACGATGTTATGGATTCCCCTTATTGTCTTATGTTTTATTTCAATTTTTTGATTCAACCTTTCTATTTTAATCCTTATAGAAAAGAAAACTTTAAACTTTGTATGCTTCCAAATAGCAGGTGGGTAAGGAAGAAAAGTTATGACCAACCTAGAGAGCATACTGAAAAGCAGAGATATTACTTTGCCAACAAAGGTCCGTCTAGTCAAGGCTATGGTTTTTCCTGTGGTCATGTATGGATGTAAGAGTTGGACTGTGAAGAAAGCTGAGTGTCTAAGAACTGATGCTTTTGAACTGTGGTGTTGGAGAAGACTCTTGAGAGTCCCTTGGACTACAAGGAGATCCAACCAGTCCATTCTGAAGGAGATCGGCCCTGGGGATTTCTTTGGAGGGAATGATGCTGAAGCTGAAACTCCAGTACTTTGGCCACCTCATGCAAAGAGTTGACTCATTGGAAAAGACTCTGATGCTGGGAGGGATTTGGGGGCAGGAGGAAAGGGGACGACAGAGGATGAGATGGCTGGATGGCATCACCGACTCGATGGACATGAGTCTGAGTGAACTCTGGGAGTTGGTGATGGACAGGGAGGCCTGGCTTGCTGTGATTCATGGGGTCGCAAAGAGTCAGACATGACTGAGCGACTGAACTGAACTGAACTGAAGGATACTAATCTTAAAACCCAGAGGTTTTGATACTTGTTTCACATTGTTTTCTCCATAAGGAATCTTTTCTTTTTACTCAACTCTTTTCTTCATCGCGATTGTGGCGAGACTCTGAAATCATCCATGGCAACACATAATTCCTCGTGTGGTATGCAGGTGCATAACGACATCTTCCTCTGCTAGTAGGCAGAATTCTAAGGTGGTCCCAAGATCTGTGCCCTTTAGTGTGTGTGTACACACTTCTTATGATTCCACCTGATGAAGGTGGACAGGGCCCATGAGTATGACAAAGGTGATGGGAGACCCCTCCTGTGATTAGGTTACTGGTTCATCAACCTTCATTGGAAAGACTGGTGCCAAAGCTGAAATTCCAATATTTTGGCCACGTGATGTGAAGAGCTGATTCATTGGGAAAGACCCTGAGGCTGGGAAAGATTGAAGACGGGAGGCATATATTATAAAACCCAGACATTTTCATTACACTTTTTACGTGTTTATGTCTCTGGCTATCTGATGATCTTTTGGTTGATAGGAAATGATGACCCACTTACTTAGATGGCCCAGCAATCACAGTGATAATTATACCCACCAGAGGAGGGATGTTTAGGGTGTTCAAAGACTCTGATGCTGGAAAGATTGAAGGCAAAAGGAGAAGAGGGTGACAGGGGATGAGATGGTCAGATGGCATCACAGACTCAATGGACATGAATTTGAGCAAAACTGAGAGATAGTGGAGGACAGGGAAGCCTGGCATGCTACTGTCCACAGGGTCACAGAGAGTCAGGCACAACTTAGGAACTGAACATCAACAGCACACCTTGATAAGCTGTTTCATCCGTTTCTCTTTTTTCACAGTAACTACTTGTGATAGACCATCACTTTTTCCAAATCACAGAGGAAGAAGCTGAGGTTCCAAAAACAGCCCTGGCTGATAAGAACATCTACACTAGAAGCCAGGCCTGTCTGATTCATTCACCTGGGTCCTCAGCCCCCCCCCCCTTTTTTTTTCTTTTTTTGGCTTTGGACATTTCTGGAGCAGATCTGTTGAGTCATCAGGTGATTTTGGGTCCTTTTCAGGAATGGTGTATTGGGTAACTTTCTGGGATAATTGAGCCCCTGGAGGGAGCCCTTAGGCAGTTACAGAGCAATCTCCAGCCCCTGTAGATAGCTTATTGATAGCTTAGGGCCTTCCTAAGCTGGTGGCTCAGTGGGAAGGAATCCACTGCAGTGCCAGAGATACGGGAGACTCGGGTTTGATCCCTGGGTTGGGAAGATCCCCTGGAGAAGGCAATGGGCACCCACTCCAGTGTTCTTTCTTGGAGAATCCCATGGACAGAGAAGTGTGGAGGGCATGGGGAAATGACTTAGTAACTAAAGAACGAGAGATATCTCATCCTTCCATTGGCATCTTTTCAACCAAAGAGAGTGGTTTTACTTTAAAGCCTCTCATAGTTTAAAAAAAAAATTTTTTTTTTTTAAATTTTTTGGCTGTGCTGGGTCTTTGTTGCTGCTGTGGGCTTTCTCTAGTTGTGGCAAGTAGGGGCTACCTGTCATTATGAGGTGTGGGCTTCTCACTGCAGGGGCTCCTCTTGTGGTGGAGAACAGACTCTAGGGCACTTGAACTCAGTATTTGTTTGCGGTGCTCAGGCCTTGGTTGCTGCAACACGTGAGCCTCAGTAGCTGTGGCTCACAGGCTCTCTAGGTGTCTGGATTCAGCGGTTGTGTCGCACAGGCTTAGTTGCCCTGCAGGCACGTGGGATCATCCCAAACCAGGGATAGAAGTCATGTCCCCTGCACTGACACATGGATTCTTAACCACTGGACCACTGGGGACGTCCTGGATGTCAAACGTTGATGACCACATAATGAAAACTGAAGGGAAGTAGCAAGTCCTTCACTTCTCATAAGCCCAAGTTTACTTTTTGGAAATAATACTGGCTGAGCCAGAGCAGCAGCAGCAGCATCAACAAAAGAAATCCATGTCCACGTGCGATGCCTTTCGACTTTTCCGTGATGGGTGTTTCCTCATGACGCATATTTCATCTGCTGCCTTCTTCACCAACTGGCTTCCCTGGTGGCTCAGCTGCTAAAGAATCCACCTGCAATGTGGGAGACCTGGGTTCGACCCCTGGGTTAGGAAAATCCCCTGGAGAAGGAAAACGCTCAATTCAATTCAGTTCAGTTCAGTCGCTCAGTCGTGTCCGACTCTGTGACCCCATGGACTGCAGCACACCAGTCCTCCCTGTTCATCACCAACTCCCAGAGTTTACTCAGACTCATGTCCATTGAGTCGGTGATGCCATCCAACCATCTCATCCTCTGTCGTCCCCTTCTTCTCCTGCCTTCAATCATTTCCAGCATCAAGGTCTTTTCAAATGAGTCAGTTCTTTGCATCACTTGGCCAAAGGATTGGAGTTTCAGCTTCAAACTGAATGAATGATCAGTCCTTCCAATGAATATTCAGGACTGATTTCCTTTAGGATGGACTGGTTGGATCTCCTTGCAGTCCAAGGGACTCTCAAGAGTCTTCTCCTACACCACAGTTCAAAAGCATCAGTTCTTCGGTGCTCAGCTTTCTTTATGGTCCAACTCTCACATCCATACATAATTACTGGGAAATCGATAGCTGAAAGGCTACCCACTCCAGTATTCTGGCCTGGAGAATTCCACAGACGACAGTCTATGGGGTCGCAAAGAGTCGGACACAACTGGGCAACTTTCATTTCACTTCACTTCACCAATTAGTTGGTTTCTTGGTGCAAATCTTTGCAGTTAGCCTCTGGAAAAAAACAAGGAAAACTGAAATGAGACAGATAAACTGCTTGAAGATACATTTCATATAAAATAAATACTGTTGCCTGTAAAACCAACTATTTTAATGAGACTGTTTCTTGGAAGGAAAGGGAATTATTTTCTAAATAAGGAAAACAGCCCCAGTTGTCAGTTCATTGCTTGATGGATTATTGCTTCTCTTGTCATCTGTTTGGGCAATGTCTGCACGTTGTCCTTGCAGTAATGAAAGGAAAAACCAGCAGCATTAAAAGGGAACATGGAAATCTGTTTCATTTAAATTTTGATGCTGTATTGAATTATTTTCTTTTTGTTCATGTACACTCTTAGGACCAAAACCTTTAAGAACAATTTTTGAAAGACAGCCATGATAGGCACTTATAGTTGGAATCACAGACTGAGATGTATTAGAGAAGATTTTTATATACTAATATGAGTAATGGTATTTAAAGCCTGTTTATCCAAAGATTCCCATGGACAGAGGCGCCTAGCAGGCTACAATCCAGGGGACTGCAAAGAGTCAGACACGACAGAAGCGACTAAGCACGCACATACATCACTAGATTGCAGGTCTTCCACTCAGCGGAGCTGCCTTCAGAGTCACTGAGTGTCTTATCCCCTCCCGCTGAAACATTTTGGATGTCTGTGCCATTGTTTAAAGTCTTCCAAAATCTTTTTTTTTTTTTTTTACTCTAAAGACTGGAGGGCACAGCAACCCACTCCACTATTCTTGCCCGGAGAATCCCCTGGACAGAGCGACGTGGCAGGCTACAGTCCATGGGGTCACAAAGAGTCGGACACGACTGGACTGACCTAGCAGCAGCATGAGGCTCGAATGAACACAGGACAGGGTCCACAGAGCACCAGCTGTCAGCCCTGAGAGAGATTTCCTGCCCTAGAGAGTGAGGAACTGAAGCTGGAGTTGCTTTCAGGGGCTCTTTGCAATAAATGATATTTAACCATTCAAGTACGGGACGACAGATGGTTGGATGGTATCACCAGCTCCATGGACGTGAGTTTCAGTAGGCTTTGGGAGTTGGTGATGGACAGGGAGGCCTGGCGTGCTGCGGTCCATGGGGTCGCAAAGAGTTGGACACAACTGATCGACTGAGCGACTGAACTAAACCATTTAAGCAAAAGCAGAGAGAGGAGGTTCAGCTTGTCATGACAGCCATGTTTATCTCTTGCATGGAAGAAGGGACTTGGGAGGCGGATGGCTCCCTAAGGAGGACAGCAGGAAGTTGGTCTGGCTTCTAGAGGACCTCAGAGGCTGCAGGAGCCTCTCATCTGCACGATAAAGCTTAGTAGCCAGAACTTTCTGGACGTGATGACAGAAAGTGTGTTGAAAAGCACCGCTTGAAAAGGGAACTCCTTGCAGAACGTTCCATTTGATATGTCAGCGAAGTCTAGAAAACTTTCTTATCCTCTGCTGTCTTGTTTGGACCAAATTGTTACTGAGTTATTTTCAGAACTGCTCCATGATTCTCCATTTCCTGGTGCCCTAAAATGAATGTTTGCTTTCCTTTTAAAATCTTCAATCTTTACCCAGGCTCCTAAGTCTTTTTTTTTTTTTTTTTAATCTGTGTACCTCAGAGTTAGTCATGGATATTTCACAAAGAGATGAAAAATACATTCCCCAAACAGTGGTGTCTCCACCCAGACACCCCTATTCTGTGCATATGTCTCAGAAAAGGAAGGAAATGGTACACCAGTGTTGTTAGGCATGCTAGAGAAGACAGCGGAGAAGGAAATGCAACCCACTCCAGTGTTCTTGCCTGGAGAATCCCATGGACGGAGGAGCCTGGTGGGCTACAGTCCATGGGTTTGCAGAGTTGGGCACGACTGAAGCGACTTAGTATGCATGCCCTAGAACTCCTGAGACCTGAAAAGATCTTCCTGGGCCTTGCTTGTCTTACACACAAGAATATGGTCGTGTTAGTCGCCAAGTCGGGTCCAACTCTGTGAGACCCTATGGACTGTAGCCCACCAGGCTCCTCTGTCCATGGGGTTCTCCAGGCAAGAACAGTGCAGTGGGTTGCCATTCTCCTCTCCAGGGGGGTCTTCCCAATCTGGGGATCACACTCAGGTCTCCTGAGCTGCAGGCAGGTTCTTTGCGGTCTGTGCTACAGGCCTCGTTTCCCTTACACGGAAGAATATGACGACGCTCTGATAAATGACTCTGAGTTTTCTTACATTTTCATATTAATCAGGGCCCTCCAGAGGAACGCAATCAACAGGAAAAGCGTTCTTTGATTGATGGTTAAGGAGTTGGCTCATGTGATGGTGCAACCTGGCAGGTCAGGCAAGATTTTGCAGGGTGTGTCAGAGAGCTGCGGGCTTTCGAAGGCTGAAGGTTTCATTTCTCATCTAAATCCCAGACCCTGAGACACAGGCGGAGGCAACGTGTCAGTTCAAGTCTGAACGCGGGAGAGAGGTTGATATTCCGATTTGAAGGCATCGCGCAGTAAGAATTCTTACATGGTGGATGGTCAGCCCTTGAGTTCTACTCATGTCTTCAGCTGTCTTACGGAGGACAGTCTGCTGTCCTCAGTCTGCTGATATGTTACCCTCATCCCAGAACGCCCTCACAGACACATCCAGAGTAACTCTGGACCAAAATATCTGGGTGCTCCATGACCCATTCAAGTGGACATGAAATTCACAATCACCATGTTAAAATTCTTTGGAATGGCCTTTGAACTCAGTCCAGGTCAGTCTTCTAGCTGTGACCCATCTGTAGACATACCTGCTTGGCCTCCGTAGGGATGAAATCGGATAAGCTTTTTTATCTGTGCAAGAATTTGCTAGGAAAATACTGATAGCACGTTTAGCTCTGACCAGCGGTGGGTGTGGAAGTTCACACCGTGGACGGAGAATGCGTAGCAATGAAAATTAAAGGTTCCAATCAGGTTTGAATGTCTTACAATTTATTGCTTGAATGCTAAATGCCTAAAATTAGAGCATGGCAGGCATTCACAGGGTGATATATATATATTTGTGTGTGTGTGTGTAGTTCATTTCCAGCCTGTGCCAAATTTGCCCTAATCATCTATCTCTGCATGCAGCTGCTCAATTTCTCTTTATAAAAATAAGCAGAGCCTCCCTTTGTGTTTGTCACAAAGGCTGTTGTTACTTCTGACTTTGCCTCTGCTCATGGAATCCCAGTTCCCTTTTGGCTGCTCGTGGTTGTTCTATGGACGTCACACAAGTATTTAAATAACTGTGATGAATTCAAAACAACACGTCAGCTACAGAAAGGAAAAAGAGGACTCAGAAGAAAAGAATGAATCAGGAGAAGGGAGGGCCATAAAGAGAAAGATTAAAAAAAAAAAACACCAGAGAGAAAACAGCCATCAAATTGAAGAAAATTGGGCAAGGAAACATCCGACAGAACAGGCAGGCAGATAAAGGTGGAAAAGTACCGAAGAAAAGTTTCTAAACAAAGAAAAGAAAGACAAGCCATGAAACAAGTAAGTGTAGAATGGAGATTTCTTTTCCCAAGATGGTCTCGGGAGTTTAGAAAAACACCCTCTTTTTCTCTCCGTGTACCCTGATGATCTTCTGTATAACATTTCCCCTGGCCGAACTCCCCTATCGACATTTAAACACGATTAAGAGGCCTTTTGTCATTCGTTCCAGAGGCAACTGAAGACTCTGGAACAAGTGACCAGACCCCCTAGTAGCTCTGAGGTTAATACTTCTACAGTGATTTCAAAATAAGGAGCAAAACAGGTCCCCCGGGAAGAAATATCGATGTGGGATTCCACCCTTATCACCTGCATTAATGTGTCTAATGAAACTGATGAGCTCACCAAATCAAAAGTTTCGTATGTGTGTGTGTGTGTTTTTTTTTTTTTTTTTTTTTTGCCCAAATCTCTCCTTCACTGATGGACTTCCCTGGTGGCTCAGCATCTGCCTACAATGCAGGAGACCTGGGTTTGATCCCTGGGTTGGGAAGATCCTCTGGAGAAGGGCATGGCAACCCATTCCAGCGTTCTTGCCTGGAGAATCCCATGCACACAGGAGCGTGGCGGGCTATATAGTCCATGGGGTCGCAAAGAGTCGGACACGACTGAGCGACTTCACTTTCACTGCTTCAGTGATAGATTTTGTTGTTTGTTAAGCATCTGTTAAGTGCTTGGGTGTGTAGTGTGTGGGAGGTTGTGAACTGAAACCTCAGTTTTTGCTCTTAGGTAACATACACCGTGGAGGAGGATGGTACTGTCTGATGAAGGGTTTCCTAAGAGGCACAGTGGTAAAGCATCTGTCTACCAGGCAGAAGATGCAGGTTCCATCCCTGGGTCGGGGGGATCCCCTGGAGGAGGACATGGCAACCCGTCTGGTCGTCTTGCCTGGAAAATCCCGTGGACAGAGGGGCCTGGCGGGCTACAGTCCATGGGGTGGCAAAGAGTTGGATACGACTTTGCCACTGAGCTCACGTGCACACATCCAGGTTCGGTTCAGTTCATTCACTCAGTCGTATCCGACTCTTTGAGACCCCACGGACCACAGCACACCAGACCTCCCTGTCCATCATCAACTCCCGGAGTCCACCCAAACTCACGTCCATCCAGTCGGTGATGCCATCCAACCAACTCATCCTCTGTCATCCCCTTCTCCTCCTGCCTTCAATCTTTCTCAGCATCCATGTATTTATACAAAAAAATGAAAGGAGTGGAAGAGAGCTTGGTGACATCCTTGTTTCTCATTATGTGTATTAATGCTGGAATTAAGGGGAGCCCTTAATTAATTAAGGAATTAATCTGGTGCCCAGATGCCCCTGGCCAGTCCCATACAGGACAGCTGGATCACTGACCCTTGAAAGCGGAGTGGTTTTCTGCCCAGCTCTTTGGACGAGGTTGCTTGTTTTGCTGCCAAAAGAAAGGGGCTGAGGCCTTTCGGGGACCATGCATTCCTGGGCCCCTGCTTCCCCAAGAGTGACGACAGAGGAACTTGAGGTGACCAGGTACCTTTGAGTCACTGTTTCCTGACTGACGTCACACACCATGGGGAACACCTGATTGGAATTCAAAGGATATCTCAGGACTCATTAGATAGATCTTTTTGCATGTTCCTTTTTTATCCCCAAAGGGATTTTCTTTTTTAGTCTTGTGTTTTTATACTGCTCACGCTGCTCTGAAGTAAGAACATTTTCCAGACAATCAGAAAAAAACAACAACTCTATTTTACTTTTAAAAGCCATTTTAAAAAGCACTGTCCTCTGCAAAGCATGCTGAATGTTGCGTTTTTTTTTTTTTAAACTGTATTTTGGTCTATTCTCCCACAGCTTTTATCACGGCTGGATCTCTTTTGATTACTTTAATTACTCAGTGAATAAGTAAAGGTCATTTCATTTCAATCACATCTATTAATCACTCACATTTTCTCCTCATTAACTTTTTTTTTTTCCCTGCTTACATGAAGCTGGGCTCCTAAGTGATTCTGTCAGAGCTATTAAGATGTTAATGTCAAGCCTGGTTGTAGTATAGTAAATTCCCAATGAAGGCAGTGGAGGTTTGTTTATTTCTCTTAAATTGTGTTTGTTTGCATTTGGTGAATATTCATGATGAGGGCCAGGGGCAGCCCTCAGTCTAATGGGGCACAGATTACTGGTTACAAGTGAGAAATTAATCTTTTCCCCCTTTGGAGGGGCTACTGCTGAGATGTGATAATTCTGGTTGTACCAAGTGGGTTTTTTCTTGATGATTCTGTAGGTGGTCAGTACCAGGTCATCTAAACAGCATTGATCCTATAAAGGATATTAAAGCTTTTGTTTGTATCCATTAGAATCTGTCAGCTCAACTTCACAACACCAAAATGTCTCTCTTTAATCTGTAGATATACTCCCCCTCAAAAAAAGTATCAGTTAAAAGGAGCTGAAATGACATTTTTTGTTAGGTACATGCAGTCTAGTAACAGGCAGTGGTAGACAGCTTCTAAAAGGGTCTCTAGAATCCCTGTCTCTTGCTTTTGTAGAAGAAAAATTGCACTGGATGTTTCTTTAAAGTGGCAAGAAAGATTTAATTCAAGACTATTGCAGTAAGGGAGAGAAACTGAGCTCAATTTTGCTGAAACAAAAAATTGGTAGAGATTCTAAGTCCTGTGGAAAACTAGTTGAAAACTGTTGGAGGATGTTGGAAGAGGTTGCTCGGGGTGGTAAGATCATCTATGTTTGCTAGTTGGTAGGAGTTAGACTCCTGCCCTCATGCAGAGACTGGGAGCTGAGGGTCCTGTATTCCCTGATGATTTAATTTCCAAAGGAGGGCTCCAGGATGCCTGAAAAAGACTCTCCTGGGTGTTGAGAATGCCAGGATCCTGGAAAGAAGGTGCTGATCTCATGTGAAAGTCACTCAGTTGTGCCCAACTCTTGGCAACTATATAGTCCATAGAATTTTCCAGGCCAGAATACAGGAGTGGGTAGCCTTTCCCTTCTCCAGGGGATTTCCCAACTCGGGGATTGAACCCAGGCATTGCAGGCAGATTCTTTACAGGTTGAGCCACAAGGGAAGCTGGCTGATCTCAAAGAGCCACAGAAAGAATTTGCAATTCCAATTTTCTGAAGCGAAGGCCTAAGTAAAGGTAGTCAAGAAGCAATCTGTCTAAAGTTTGGACGAGTTGCGGGGAACATTAATGGTCTCTTGGGATCCGTATCGTGTCTTTCCGTAATCCATTCTTCTCGAGTGTTGTCCAGGTCTAGTAATTTGCCCTTACAAATAGAATACAGTGGAAATGATGGATGCCACTTTGAGATGAAAATGTCAAGGACTGTGACTTCTGTCTTGGGTGCATGCTCTTTCTCTTGATTGTGCCGGCTTGCTCCGAGGAGCTCCCGGTTGCCGTGTTGGGAGCTGCCCTGTGCATGTAGATAAAGAAAAAAGGGCATCTTTGGTTCAATGGCCAGTGAGGCGTAAGCGTGGCACACAAACAGCTGAGTGAGGTCACGAGCTCGTCTGTGCTCAGCTGAGCCTTAACGTGATCACAGCGTCTGCAGACTCTGTGGCTCCTCCTCGCCTAGAATCTGTGCGGTATTAAATGCTTGCTGCTAACAAATGTTTGGAAGCTGAGCCCTTCATTTCGTAGTATTTGTCATCTAACAGTAGATGACTAACAGACAGAACTGTCTTCCCTGGGGGCTCAGACGGTCAAGAGCCTGCCTGCAGTGCTGGAGACCCAGGTTCGATCCCTGGGTCTGGTAGATCCTCTGGGAAAGGAAATGGCAACCCACTCCAGTATTCTTGCCTGGAGAATCCCCTGGACAGAGGAGCCTGGCAGGCTACAGTCCGTGGGGTTGCGAAGAGTTAGATACGACTGAGCTACTTCACTTCAACACACACACAGGCACAATACCTATCACATCATAAACCCTGCGTCTATTAAATGCTGTGTGTTGATGTGTGTAGGTCTATGTGTGAGGAGACCTGAAGCCAGCAATCTCTAGTGGGAACTGTAAAATTTTTCATGAGAGGGTGGAACGTGTAGGACTCCCAGATGGATTGAATATGAGGAGAGAGGCTAAACCAAGGAAGGCTTGTGAGCAGCTTGAACAAGGGGGAGAATGGATAATAGTGATATTTATGGACATAGGGAAAAAGTAGAGTAACTATTTCCATTTTTGGACTTTCAAGTGAATACGTTAGAGAATTGAGTAACCAGTCTGGCCATCAGGACATTTTCCAGGAGTATACCAAGCAAAAGAAGTATGAACTGTGCACACAGAAAAATTGTGAAATAAGGCTCAGCAATATAGATAGACCCAACAAATGGAATAACATGAGTTGCCTGATGGATGTTCTTGTTGTTATTTAGTTGCTAAGTCATGTGCAACTCTTTTGTAGACTGTAGCCCGCCAGGCTCCTCTGTCCCTGGGCTTCTCCAGGCAGGAATACTGGAGTGGGTCGCCATTTCCTCCTCCAGGGGATCTTCCTGACCTAGGGATCGAACCCATGTCTCTTGCTTGGCAAGTGAATTCTTTACCACTGAGCCACCTGAAGTCCTGTTTGATGGATAGACTTTATGATAATAATATTGATTCTCCAGAAAGAGATGAAAAAGTTCAGAGAACATTTAATAAAAATCCTAATAAATAAATTTATTTTGTTTTGCTGATGTTTGGCGAACATGGTTAGGTTTATGAATAATAGCAGTCTTTGCAGAATAACCAGAATAATAATGAAAATTCTAAGTAAGAACATAATAAAGAGTTCTTTTGTAACTGAAAAATCAAGATTTTTGCAAAGTGCTGTAATAAAATCCTGGATGTGTGGGTACAGAAACTGACTCCCAAATATATGCCCTTTCATATATTTGAATTCAGTAAACAATGTAGAGACATTTGGCTTTCTATCTAGGAAAAAGGAAAAAAAAATTAATTAGATCTTTATCTCATAGCATAGATGGTAACAGATTAAAACCTAAAGATGAAAAACAGAGCTTTGAAGCTATTTGAAAGAAAATGGTTAATATCTTTATAATTTTAGAATAAGAAGTAACATTTTAAATCCATATACAAAAACCAAAATTCATAAATAAAAGATTGCTAAATATCTGTTTATCAAAATCTAAAGTATTTTCATGACATATCACCATGAATTTAAAACTTAAAGGTACACAGAAGAATAGATGACAATATCTGCTATCTCATATTAATAGTTCTTCATCCGTTTTTCTATCTCTACGGTGTATCTGGGCTTCCCAGGTGGCTCAGTGATAAAGAATCTGCCTACCAATGCAGAAAATGCAAGAGATGAGAGTTCCATCCCTGGGCCAGAAAGATCCCCTGGAGGAGGAAATGGCAACCCACTCCAGTATTCTTGCCTGGAGAATCCCATGGACAGAGGAGCCTGGCGGGCTACGGTCCATGAGGTCGCAAAGAGTCGGACACAATTAAGTAACATGCACACAAACACACACCATGTATCTGTATCAGACCAAGAGATCACTGTTTTGGATATAAAAATCCAGCAAGTCAATTGGAAAAAAAAAAAAAAAAGACAGCCAAAGGAAAAATGATTAAAACCTTGCATGAAAAAATCATCACAGTATGTAAATTAGCAATAACAACAGTCAAATGGAAAAACAGTAAAACTTGAAGAGATGCTGAAGCTTGAGCTCAGTGGTATTGTGGAAAATGCAGTTAAACAGAAGAGAGAGAAACATTTTGATTTCCATCAGAGTGGCAAAATCTCTGAACCTGGGAACACTGTGTCAGCAAGGCCAGTGCGTGGGGGCAGTTTGCATGTCATCCAGGGGTGTGGCAACATGCCTGCCATGAGTGCCAGCAATCCTAAGATGCTCCCTAGAGAAGTTGCCAGACGCCCAAAGACACAGTCAGGGGAGGGGGTGTCTGACAAAGTGATGGCATTTCCAAGCAGACCCAAGCCACCGTCCTTGCCCTCATGGTGGCTGAATGATGCAACCACCACTGGATTAACCATCTTCTGTAGTTATGGTGATACTCCTAACAAAAGGGTCAGCTTGGAGGTTGGGTCAGAGCTCTCAGAGGACCCATGTCACACACGGAAGTGAGGAGGTGGTCGAGAGATCTGCTCAAGTATTCGGACATTTTTCCTCACCGTCAAGGGTATTTAGAAAAGGGTCAGGAGTTAGACAAGTTTTTAAAGGCTCAGAATCTTTTGTCTTACAGTACAGCATAGCTTCATGGCAAATGGATGGGGAAACAGGGGAAACAGTGAAAACATTCACAGGCTTTATTTTGGGAGGCTCCAAAATCACTGCAGATGGTGATTGCAGCCATGAAATTAAAAGACTCTTGCTCCTTGGAAGAAAAGCTATGACCAACCTAGACAGCATATTAAAAAGCAGAGACATTACTTTGCCAACAAAGGTCTGTCTAGTCAAAGCTATGTTTTTTCTGGTAATCATATATGGATGTGAGAGTTGGACCATAAAGAAAGCTGAGCGTTGAAGAATTGATGCTTTTGAACTGTGATGTTGGAGAAGACTCTTGAGAGTCCCTTGGACTGCAAGGGGGTCCAACCAGTCCAAGAAGGGGATGACAGAGGATGAGATGGTTGGATAGAATCACCGACTCAATGGACACGAGTTTCTGCAAACTCTGGGAGATGGTGATGGACAGGGAAGCCTGGCATGCTGCAATCCATGGGGTCGAAAGAGTTGGACACAACTGAGTGACTGAACTGAACTGAACCAACAGCACAGGCAAGTCTGCTCAATGTCACGTGGCAGCCTGGGTGGGAGGGGAGTTTGGGGGAGAATGGATCCATGTATGTCTAAGGCTGAGTCCATTTGCCATCTACCTGAAACTAATGCAACATTGTTAATCAACTACACTCCAGTGTAAAATAAACAGTTTTTTTTTTTTTAAAAAATAAAGGGGAACCTGAAAGGTAACAGAGTTTCCTCATTCACAGCATGATTTTTTCAATGCTACCAGTCTCTCTGTACTCCACCCTTTCCCTTTCCACAGCTAGCCTATTGTGCAAGCTCCTGCCATAAAGATACATTTCAGGTGTCAGTGGTGGGCCCAGATAATAACCTTGCAGTATTGGTCTATGTGGAAAGAAGGCATTTATGCAGAAAGGATAATGAAAAGTTAATTGCCCGGCCTTCTGTTTTGCTCAACCACTGAACCTTCACTGAGAACCCGGTACTGCCGTGGAGCTTTCAGGTACTTATGAAGTGACGTTCTCAAGGGCCCTCTCTCCAGAGTTGTTTTCTAGCTTCAACCACACCCACACATGTTGTTGATTGTTGTTGTTGTTTAGTCGCTATGTTGTGTCCAAATCTTTGTGACCCCATGGACTGTAGCCCACCAGGCTCCTCTGTCCGTGGGATTTCCCATCCAAGAATATTGGAGTGGGTCGCCATTTCCTCCTCCAGGGAATCTTCTCGACCCAGGGATTGAACCCACATCTCCTGCACTGGCAGGCAGATTCTTTACCAGTGAGCCACCAGGGAAGTGTGTACATGCCGTTGATATGAATGAAAGTGTGGCAATCAAGCATCAACCTTCTGACAATAAAGTGTGGCTGCTTTTGGCTGAGATGATGGTGTGAACTTCTTACACATACATGGTGTTGATTGTGCACACGTTCACGCGCCTCCTGCCTTTTCTGGAACAGGGCAGGTTCAACCCTGCAGTCCTGGCATCATTAATAGCGAGTGTCTCTTCTTACTAGTATAAGGCTCCAGGTCTAGACAAGAGAATTATATAGTCATCCTTTCAGTTCAGTCGTTCAGTTCAGTAGCTCAGTCGTGTCCGGCTCTTTGCGATCCGATGAACCACAGCACGCAAGGTCTCCCTGCCCATCACCAACTCCCGGAGTCCACCCAAACCCCTGTCCATTGAGTCGGTGATGCCATCCAGCCATCTCATCCTCTGTCGTCCCCGTCTCCTCCCGCCTTCAATCTTTCCCAGCATCAGGGTCTTTTCAAATGAGTCAGTTCTTCACATCAGGAGGCCAAAGGATTTGAGTTTTAGCTTCAGCATCAGTCCTTCCAATGAACACCCAGGACTGATCTCCTTTAGGATGGACTGGTTGGATCTCCTTGCAGTCCAAGGGACTCTCAAGAGTCTTCTCTAACACCACAGCTCAAAAGCATCCATTCTTCGGTGCTCAGCTTTCCTCATAGTAACCCCCTGGTTAATGAAGTGCTGTTCACTGGGGCAGAATGCCATGACATGTGTGTCTACTCCAGCCAACATAAGGCACTCCTTCGGCCTCATGCGTGTGTGTGAAGGGGGCCCAGAGACCCTCCTTGACTCGCTTCCATCATCCACATCCAGACCCCTTCACCCACCCTCACTCTGCACATGGGTTTGAAGGTCCTGAATCTCCTTACCCATGCTGACTGCTCTGCTGGGCACTCTGGCTACACTGACCTCTTTGTTCTTCTAAAGATGTAACCCTGGCTTCCTGTAGTCAGATCTGTTTCCACGAGGACTTTCCTTCAATCGAAGTCAATTTTCATCAGCACAGCGCTCGTGCTGTAAGATTATGCCTGGTACCGGATGCGGTCTGTGTGCGTCGCGCGTCCCCAGGACCTGAGCCATGTCATTGTGCCGGAAACTTCCAGGACCTTGAAAGCTGATGTGCCTGTGTGTGACGTGGGCCCCAGAGCGCTGGGCAGCAACACTCCCTTCACAGATGACGCGTGCAAGTCTTAAAAGATTTTTAAAAAGTTTTTTATTCTGTATTGGACTATAGCCAATTAACAATGTTGTGATCATTTCAGGCAGACAGCAAAGGGATTCAGCCATACATACACATATATCCATTCTCCTCCAAACACCACTCCCATCCAGGCTGCCACATGACATTGAGCAGAGTTCCCTGTGCTGTCCAGCAGGTTCTGGTTGGTTCTCCATGTTGAAGATAGCAGTGTGTCCATGTCCATCCCAAACTCTCTAACTATCCCTTCCCCCATCCTTCCCCCTGGGAACCATAAGGTTATTACAGAGTTTTGAGCAGAGTTCCCTGTGCTGGACAGCAGGTCCTTGTTGGTTCTGCGTGTTAAATACAGCAGTGTGTCCATGTCCATCCCAGACTCCCTAACTGTCCTTTCTCCCCAGACAGATGCAGGTTGTTGCATAATATCCCAGCTTCCTCATCCTTTGAGTGAGATAATTCCAGCACTGGCATTTCACCCCAGCCCCCCTAGTTTGCTTGCAGGATGAAGTCCCAGTTGCAATTCACAATAGCTTGCTTACTAGCTTCTGTTCCATGGGCTTTCTTCCCTTCCATAGCTTCCCTCTCCTCTCCCTAATGAGTCCCTCCAAGCAGACCACTCGTGGTTGAACCTCAGCCTCGGGGTCTGTTTCTTTGAAAACCCCGTTTGAAGAGGTGCAGCTCTGCAGTCTCTCCAGAGGCTCTGTTTCTTCATTAGCCCTTATCTAGACTGTGACTGTGTGGTTAGCTCTGTGTTCCATGCCTGTCTCCCTGCCTGCGTGGCAGGCGTCTGTGTGTGCGTGTCTCGTTAACATGATGCTTCACAGAAGCAGGTGCACAGGTGAATGGATTTAGTGAAATCTGAGCCTGTGACTTCCAGCAGGCTGTAACTTAAAGACTAAACAGGTCTTGAGAAAGCTAGTGAGAAAAGAGAAGACGGTAAACCAAGGTCGATCGCATTCTTGGCAGTGGGTGAGAACAGGATGAAATGAAGTCTTTATAGTGGGGGCCTGAGGATGAAAGAACAGATAAAAACCATTTCCAGATCCCTGCTTCAGAGTAGTGGCATTCCACCCTCTTTTTGCTTGTTTTTCATCTGAAGATGTACCACTGAATCTAAGGATTGTGTGTTGAAACTCAAAGTAAGCCCATAGTCAGAAGTAGCACTACAGGGCTCATTCCTGTGGCCAGGTGAAAAATCTTGGTGTCAGTGTTAGAAATCTTCTGGAAAGTTTTAGGAAAAATCCAGACGCCTGTGCTGGTATCCTTTCTTATTAAGGATACTTGCACTCTGCAAACAAGAGGATGGACCCGGGTCTGAAAAATTACCATAACAGAACTCTCATTTAGTTTGAGATATTTTAGCCAGCTTCCCTGAACCATGACTGTTTTCTTAGCTTTTATTATTGTCATTATTATTATTATTAAAAGTCCAATTTTCTATATGCTTCCCTGTCCAATGGAGGAACCATAATTTACTTAGCAATACCTTAAATTTCTGTATTTCCATTGATTCTAATCTTTCCTGTTATAAATCAAATTCTTAGAAGAATCTCTGTGTACAAGATTTTTCTATGGTTTTGTCTTATTTCCTTAAAGAAAAATCCTCAAAAAAAATTTTTCTCCCTCTTAGCATTTCTTTAACTCCAGTTCTGATCTTGCAAAGCTTTGATCTAGAGAAGTCCCATGACACTTGGATAATACTTATGCCAGTTTTTCTTCACCAAGCGTCTCTTCTATTGGTCCCACTGTGTTGGCAGGTGAAGCCCTTGGTCATCTTCCTCTGGAGTTTATCCACAGTTCTAAATCCATGGCCTTGCTCCATTTTGCATTTGATAAGTCGACCCAGATTCCAGCTCTTGCCTGCCTTTGGCATTGATCTCACCTCATGGACAAGGTTTCAGTTTTACAATGAGGCTTCAGCGTTACCTACTCTGGTTTCCTGCATCATTCCTGCTGTTTCGTTTCCATAATCGACAGCGCTCAGCTCTACACAGTGACCTGGGCTCAGGTCCAGCGCTTGTACCATTTCCTTCCCTGGAGGATGGGAATCTCAGGTTGTACACGGGCCTTCTGATGAAGGAAGGTTTCTTTGCAAATTTCAATTTCTAAACACAAATTGTGTCCCATTTAACTTTGTTGGAATGAATCGGGAAACATAGGGCAATAAAGTAGGATATATGATACTGAGGGGTCCAATTTTCAGGCGTATAATCATTGAAAAGGAATTTTATATACTAGAGATTTAAATATTCTGTCTCCTAGGAGAGCTTCCCAGGTGGTGCTAGTGGTAAAGAATCTGCCTGCCAGGGCAGGAGAATAATGGACACGGGTTCGATCCCTGGGTCGGGAAGATCCCCTGGAGGAGGGCATGGCAACCCACTCCAGTATTCTTGCCTGGAGAATCCCTGGTGGGCTACAGTCCATAGATAGGGTTGTAAAGAGTTGGACACATCTTACATGACTTAGTATACACAGCACATATTTTATAGAATTTAAAGTTGATGGTAGTTTGACTTTTTAAAAAAAATCTCTATTTATTCTGCCAGTAGAAGGTGTAAAATAAACATGTAGCCATGCACTTTATTTTACAAAGTAATGTTCACCTTCATTCTTTCAAATATATATACTCCAAAAATGAATTATTTGCTTTTGAAGTGAATGCAGAGTGTGGCAGGCCATTATGGAGTCATCTAATAAGCCAAGATAATTGTAAATCTCTTTCCCCAGGTACGATGTAAACAAAGGCATTGTATTACAGTAGCTGGTTGTCATGGCTACCAGATTTTTAGCATGCTCTTAAATGACTTAGTGTGTTACCCTTGGCAAATTTATCGAAGAGACCCTTTTCACACCTAATGAAGATCGTGACTCATTAGAGCTGGTAGAACTGAGACAATTGACTCTAAATTTGAGCGATGCCCCGTGATTTGAAGTAAATATTTATTTCATAGCTGTGAAGACAAGACCATGTTCGCCGGTGAAACACAGAGGTGCTTGGCAAACCACAGTGCTTATCTTATCCTTCCTTACCGCTGACTCTGTGTGAGTTGGGGGCACTCACTACGTCACCTGAAAAGTCCTGAGAGCTGGGTCTGTTCCATGACAGCCCTGAACTCGTGCAAACGTCTGAAGGTTTGACCTTCAGTTTGTCACCAGGAGTGGGAAGAAGGCAGCAGTCCCAGCCCACGTGCGGGAGTGTCCTTGTTCAGTCGCTCAGTCACGTCCAACTCTCTGTGACCCCACGGACTGCTGCACGCCAGGCTTCCCTGTCCGTCACCAACTCCCAGAGTTTGCTCAGACTCATGTCCCTCGAGTAGGTGATGCCATCGACACCAAAATCTGCTTCTGTCTCCACATCTATTTCTGATGCTACCTTTTTCGTTATCTGTGTCTATGGCTAAAACTTTTCAACTAGGGACTGCCGTTCCCTTCTCCAGTGGACCTTCCCAACACAATGATCTTCCCAGCCCAGGTCTTCTGCATTGAAGGAAGATTCTTTCATAGTCTGAAAGCCACCAGAAAGTCCTTATCTATTCTACATCTATTCATACACTGAAAGATATAGTTAGGGTTTCCTACAGAATCTGCCTACCATGTAGGAGTTCCAGTTTCGATCCCTGGATCTGGAAGATCCCCTGGAGAAGGAAATGGCAACCCACTCCTGTATTCTGGCGTGGAGAATCCCATGGACAGAGGAACCTGGTGGGCTACAGTCCCTGGGATCTCAAAGAGTCAGACACGACTGAATGATGGACTACACATAACACACAAAGGTATACTTACACCTGTGACTGCGTGTGTGTCCACATCTATGCACCTCTCTCTGCGGGGGTACATTCAGCCACACCTGTTTCTCTATGCTGAAAATTTTCCAGAGGGATTCCCATAACCTAAGGCAGATTGGGAATTTTCATCATAGGACTCAGCAAATCATCTGCTGTTGTTATAGAAAGAAGAAAAGAAGGAAGGAAAAAGGAAAGGAAAAGAGGGAAGGGAGGAGAGAGAAAGAGGAAAAAGAAAGGAGGAGAGAGGAAGGAAGGAAGGAAGAAAAAGAAAGGGAAGAAAGAAAAAGAAAGGATGTCAGGAGGGAAGGAGCAAGGGGAGAGAGGAGATCTTCCCAATCCAGGGATGAAACCCAGGTCTCCCGCACTGCAGGCAGATTCTTTCCTGTCTGAGCCACCAGGGAAGCCCAAGAATACTGGAGCAGGTAGCCAATCTCCAGCGGATCTTCCCGACCCAGGAATCGAACCAGGGTCTCCCGTGTCACAGGGGGATTGTTTACCAGCTGAGCTCCCAGGGAAGCCCCAAGAGAAGGAAGGCCACCCTTAAGAGTGCTGTGTACCTCCACGTACACGTGTCCATCCTGGTCTCCATGTCTGTGTATGTCCACGTCCCTGCCCACACCAGCACCCACGTCACGGTCTGCACATGCACCCCCCGTCCGGGTCTTGGATGACCTTACCCTGAGGTGGGGAGCCCGATCTCGGGACCTGCAGCCCCCAAAGTCAGTGCCTTTGTTGCGTTTCATGCATGCAGGCTTTCGACATCCACCCGCCTCCTCTTTCTCCCTCCCCACTTGCTCACCTACTGCCAATTCCTGGGCCCTGTTTTTTCCACCACCCCCAGGAAGTCAGCATCTCTTTGGTCTCCACTTACACTCTGCGAAAGCAGTACACAGTCAGTAGAATCCATACTTTAAACAATTATTTATCAAAAGAATGTTATTTGCTTATTTTTGTCTGTACTGCATCTTTGTTGCTGCCCGCGGGGGCTTTCTTGAGTTGCAGAGAGCAGGGGCTACTCTCCGTTGTGGGCTTCTCACTGTGGCGGTCTTCACTCGTTGCGGAGCATGGGCTCTAGGGTGTGCGGGCTTCGGTAGTTGAAGCTCCCAGGTTCCAGAGCGCAGGCTCAGTAGCTGCGGTACTTGGGCTTCGTTGCTCCACAGCACATGGGATCTTCCCAGACCAGGGATTGAACCCATGTCTCCTGCATTAGCATGGGGACTCTTAGCCATTGGATCGCCAAGGAGGTCCCCAGATCTGGACGCTGACTTTTGGATTTTGAAGCTTTCCTGGGCTAGCGAGGCTGGGTGTGGTCCTCTCTCGAGATGCTGACAAAAGGTGGCGAGCCATGGCTCCCCATCAACCACGCGATCACGAGGGTCAACTACCCTGACGCTTACTATCATCCTGTACCCAGACAGCCATTGTCTTTTCTACCCTCGATATCACTTCAGTTCAGTTCAGTCGCTCAGTCATGTCTGACTCTTTGCGATCCCATGAACCACAGCATGCCAGGCCTCCCTGTCCATCACCGACTCCCGGAGTCCACCCAAACCCATGTCCATTGAGTCAGTGATCCCATCCAACCATCTCACTCTCGGTATAGTGTTCAAATCAATTACCGGAGATGGTCAAAGCTTTTATTGTAATGTAGACTCTGCTAGATGGCTCTGCCCAGCTGTGGGCTGATGTCAGGATTCTGAGCACACTTCAGGTAGACTGGGGTAAGTTCAGGGGTGGGAGCTGTGGACATACCCCATTGTAAGTAGAAGAAGATGTGTTGTCTTTCTGGAATCTTTTCTCTGCCCACAGTGGTGGAAGCAGCCTGTGTTAATGTGCAAAATTGCTTAACTCCTCCTGAATCTCTTTAATGTGCAAAATTGCTTAACTCCTCCTGACTCTCAGCTTTGTCTTTTGAGACTATGATGAGGCTTCCTCTTTACATATCCAATCTGTTTTGATATTTCTATTCCCAAATGAAAGATTAAACAAAGACTAGATTAAACAAAGACTGCCTAGAACTATTTATATATGTATATATACATATAATAGCTCTATAGTAGCTATGTATGTATAATAGCTCTAATATGTAAATAGCTCTCTCTATATATACATATACACGTGTGTGTGTGTGTGTGTGTGTGTGTTTGTGTCAGTCGCTCAGTCATGTCCGACTCTGTGACCCCATGGACTGTAGCATACCAGGCTCCTCTGTTCAAGAGGTTCTCCAGGAAAGAGTACTGGAGTGGGTTGCCATTTCCTTCTCCAACATATACACATACATGCATGTATATATATATATATATTTTTTTTTTTTCTACTTCTCAAGCCTACAGGAATGTTGAGGTCCAGCTTCAGAAATAAGTATATATCACTTTTTCTCGTTGCCCCCAGCAAAGCATATAATCACCATGTTATTTAATTTCAAGGCACTGTCAGGATGCATCCTGGGTGCAGTCAGGCAGGCCCTGCAGAAACAAACTTCAGAGCCAGAGTCCGTTGGGAAAGACAAAGCACCAGCTGCCGCCTTTGCCCGTGGCTTCCTCCATCCACATTCATCCAGGGGATGAGCTGGCTCACCGGACATGCCGCGGACCTGCTGTGCATTTTCCATGCTGCTCCCTCCAGCTCCTCTGCCCACTCTGACCCTCTCTCTGACATCCAGTGAGTCGTCAGGCACAAATCCCTCATTTTCCTTCTTGTGTCTGCTTTATGCTCATCTGTCATCCCCTACACATGTGACCCCTGCCCCGGTCCTGACTGGTGCTACTCACAACGTCTCCATCTTCTCTCTTCCCTTTGTGAATTTCTCCAAAGAGTCCCCTCTTCCAAAACTAGCCTCAAGCTCCCAACAGGACCAGCCCTTTGGCAGCATCCTCTTAGCCCCTGGCATGTCATCTGTTAGAAGGAAAAATTACAAGAGACCTCACCTGGTGCTCAAGTCGGCTAGCCTAGACCCATCTCACTCCTGGTTTCCCGGCCAGGTATTGTCCACAGTCTCAGCCTCTGCGTGTCCTTCCTTGGGCCTTGAACGGTGTCTTTTCTCAGCATCCGATGAGGTCCAGCCCCAATGCCACAGACACCATGATGCTGTGTCTATTCCCATCTGCAGATACCCCAGCATCTGCACTGGTTGTCACTTCTCTTGGACTCACTTTTGTTGTTGTTGTTCTTTGTTGTTGTTGTTAATTGGAAGACAATCGCTTTTCAGTGTTGTGTTAGTTTCTGCTGTACAACAGTGTGAATCAGCTATATGTATACACGTATCCCCTCCCTCTTGACATATATACACATATACCCCTACCTTCCCCGCCCCATCCCACCCCTCTAGGTCATCACAGAGCACCGAGCTCAGCTCCGCGGGGCATACAGCAGCTTCCCGCTAGCTGTCTGTCTCCCATGTGGCGCTGTGTATACGGGCTTCCCTGGTGGCTCAGCGGTAAAGAATCCACCTGCCATGCGGGGGACCTGGGTTCCATCCCTGGGTTGGGAAGATCCCGTGGAGGAGGGCATGACAACCCACTCCAGTATTCTTTCCTGGAGAATCCCCATGGACAGAGGAGCCTGGTGGGCGACACTCCACGGGGTTGCAAAGAGTTGGACACGACTGAGCAACTAAGCAAACAGTGTGTACATGTCAATGCTGCTGCTGCTGCTGCTAAGTCACTTCAGTCGTGTCTGACTCTGTGTGACCTCATAGACGGCAGCCCACTAGGCTCCCTCATCCCTGGGATTCTCCAGGCAAGAACACTGGAGTGGGTTGCCATTTCCTTCTCCAATGCATGAAAGTGAAAAGTGAAACTGAAGTCGCTCAGTCGTGCCCGACTCGCTACATTCAGTTTATCCCACCCTCCTCTTCCCCTGGCCGTGTCCGCAAGTCCATTCTCTGGTCTATGTATTTCTAATGCAGTCTCCTCAAGAGGTTGCTTTTAATTTTTCTATTTGCAAAGCCAGGAAGCACACACAGAGCTTAGTAGCCTCCCTAAACACCATGATGGGACTCCCACATCAAATTCTTTCTTTGCCAGTATCTCTCAGTTGAAGCCGGAGAAGGCAATGGCACCCCACTCCAGTACTCTTGCCTGGAACATCCCATGGATGGAGGAGCCTGGCGGGCTGCAGTCCATGGGGTCACTAAGAGTCGGACACAACTGAGTGACTTCACTTTCACTGTTCACTTTCATGCATTGGAGAAGGAAATGGCAACCCACTCCAGTGTTCTTGCCTGGAGAATCCCAGGGACGGGGGAGCCTGGCGGGCTGCCATCTACAGGGTCACACAGAGTCAGACATGACTGAAGCGACTTAGCAGCAGCAGCAGCTCAGTCGAAGCACCATCAGTCTCAGCGGAAGCATTTGTCTCTGAGTGGCAGGAGAGATCAGAGCCACCAAGTCCTGGATCCCGGGCTGTTGTTGCTTTGGAGACGTGACTCCTGAGGAGAGTATCCTTGTCCCATGCATACCTGCCTGGGGTTTCGTCATCATCTCAACTGAGGATGCCACTCTGCAGGAACTCAGCGGTGGCGGGGGTGCAAGAGTCCGTCCCCACCGCTCTTCACAGCAGTGGACAGGGGGCTCGTAACTCATCTGCTGTAAAGGTGTGAACGTTGGAAAGTGGGAGACTGAAAGTAACCCTGCTGGAAGTTGCTTCTGAGAGCCTTGGGGACACCTTTCAGAACACACAAACCTCAAAGTCTTCTCCAGCATCGACTTGTTGGATTACACATGCTCCCGTACAACCACGGTGCCAATGCAGCCCTTTCAGAACAGGTCATGTAGCTGGCTTCACAGGGCAGAGCAGAATCTTCTGAGCGTGTGTTTTTTCCAGCCGTGTAAGCCTTTCTAAAGTTCCTCAATCCGCTTTAATCAGCCTGGGAGTGTTTGGGGGAGACAGTAACTGCTGGTTGACATTCTGTCACTGAAATCTGTGTATTTGGCGTAGCACTAGGAACATTTGTGTGGTTTCCTGCTGGCTCAGCTGGTAAAGAATCTGCCTGCAATGCAGGAGACCCAGGTGCGATCCCTGGGTCAGGAAGATCCCCCAGAGAAGGCAACAGCAGTCCGCTCCAGTGTTCTTGCCTGGAGAATCCCGCGGACAGAGGAGCCTGGTGGGCTACAGTCCATGGGGTCGAAAAGAGTTGGGCACGACCGAGTGACTAATGCTTTCATTTTAGGAGCATTTGTAAGAAGAACAAGCAGATAGATCTTTGAAGGGATATTACAGAGACACAAGTTATTTAGAGCAGTGTGGAGTGTAGGGAAATCAGAGAACTAAACCAGGACTGACACAGGTGGCTTGCAAGAGCTTGTGGTGAGTATATTTTGTCTGCCCCATGAACTATACCTCCAGCCTTCTCCATTCCCTCTGTCCTCTAAGAGGAAGACCCACTGGACTGTATCGGTTGGCATCCAGCAGCTGACATCATGCTGGCTTCTGGGAGGAGATGGACAGGAAGCAGGAGGCCAACTCTGAGATGCAGCTGCTATAGGATTCTGGTAACCATGAGTATGCATTGCCACGGAAAATCTGGAGGAAGTAGCTGCTCACCAGTACTCCTGCATCTGAGCGTCAACATTTTTTCTCCAACATCTTTGAAAATAATCAGTTCATTAAACCCTCCTCAATTTCATTTTTTTCCTGCTTAAAAAAAATGCAATACGTTACTTTTATTTTCTTAGGTTATATGCTCTATAAAATCTGTAGGAAACACTCTGCGTACTCCATTCTTTTGAACCAATATTTTTGTAAACTCTTCAGTTGAAAGAACTTTCAGATGAGAATTGAAAGCACTGTGACCTAAGCTGGTGTTCCTCCAGATGCTGGCAGTCAGGACTCAGGTAACTGGCCGCCACAGATGAGGGCTGATGGAAGACCCAGCTCCTGGTGGAGGAAGCCCTGGAGGGTACCCTTGACATGGGAAAGAATGGGGGAGAAATGTACAGTTTCCCGGATCAGAGATGGCTAGTTTCGTAAGCTGCCTCCCTCCCCTTCCATGTGCAGAGTTGAACAGGTTTGCGCCCAGAACCCACTTCAGTATTCTTGCCTGGAGAATCCCATGGATGGAGGAGCCTGGTAGCAGTCCACGGAATCGCAAAGAGTCGGACGTGACTGAGTGACTTCACTTTCACTTTCTTTCACTTTCAAAGTGGAGATAAGGATACATTCCTGGCAGTGTAGTTGAATGAAGTTAGAGGTAAAGCATCGTCACGGTCATCAGCTCCTAACCCAGTAATAGAACATTTTGATCTGCCCTTCCCTGGACAAACATGATCTGATATTAGATTGGGAAGATCCCCTGGAGGAGGAAATGACCACCCACTCCAGTGCTCTTGCCTGGAGAATCCCATGGTCAGAGGAGCCTGGCAGGCTACAGTTGGAGGGTCTCAGAGTCAGACACGCAAGTTAAACAACTTAGCATGCACACACGTACCGCATCGAAACTGTGGCTTTTGTATCTGTGTTACTACGTAAATTGCACCCTGTAGATTATCACATTGTAGAATGCCAGAGACCCAGGCATCTCATCAGTTCTTTACATTTTTTTTTCCTAGCATAGGAACATCCTTTTTGCCAGACTGTACCTACCATAGCCTGGACATTTCTTACCGTGCACTCTTTAGGGACGGTTCAAACCATTCCATTTCTGGAGTCGCTCTTGTTAGAGCTTTGGGCATGGCCAAATAGTTCTTCTGGAAAGCATCCTGGAAAATAATGTTTTTCTTTCTGAGTGCCAACTAGCAACTCAAACCTGTCATTCTGGTGGTGGAATTCAAAAAGCCCTGTAGGCTGAATAACCTTGCTTGTCTTGTTTTGGTTCCTAGGTGTAAGAACCTGGGGTTCTGTGTGTGTGCAGAGGGATTCTCCCATGGGGCAGGAAGTTTGTAATTATGTGAACAAATGAGTCTTCACGCGTCCATCAAAGTCGTCTTTATTTTAAATCTCCCCGAGACCTGGGCAAACCAGGGCAGTAGGTCACCCTACCTATCGAAGACTTTCAACACTTCTCTGACTTTACGGTCAGTGAGATAACAGAAACAGGAAGTCAGAAAAGCAAAGGTCGTCGAGTTAGGTCCTTTCTCCATTTCAGCTCCACACTGTTGGAAGGGATCATTTTGCTAAGTGTCAAGGAAATGTGTATTTTTGCAGTGTTCCAGAATAGAGCATGTGTGTGCAATCATTAAATTTCATAAGTAGGCAATTTGCATTTCCCAAATTCTCGCTGTTTCAGGTTGACAGGCATGCAAATGGGAGAAAGACAGGAAGCAGTGCAAGCTTTGGATGAGTCTCCTTAGCAGGTCCCTCACGGTGAGTCCTGTAGGGGCATGCAGCGTCTCCCAAGCATTTCCACAGTGGTGAGTCATGGACGGCGTACGTGCTGTCTCCTTAGTCTCCCTAGCATTTCCATCATGGTGAGCTGTGTATGGGGTACACGCTGTCTCCTTAGCATTTCCATAGTGGTGAGTCGTGCACGGCATATGCAGTCTCCTTAGCAGTTGCCTCCTGGTGAGTCTTGTACAGGGTACACGCTGTCTCCCTGGCATTTCCCCCACGGTGAGTCATCTATGGGGTACACGTTGTGTCCCTGGCATTTCCCTCATGCTGAGTCATGTACAGGGTACGCACTGTCTCTGTGGCATTTCCCTCACGCTGAGTCGTCTATGGGGTATGTGCTGTCTCCCTAACACTTCCCTCATGCTGAGCCGTCTATGGGGTACACACTGTCTCCCTGGCATTTTCCTCATGCTGAGTCGTCTATGAGATGCACACTGTCTGCCTACCATTTCCCTCCTGGTGAGTACTGTACAGGGTACGTGCTGTCTCCCTGGCATTTCCCTCATGCTGAGTCATCTATGGGGTACACTTTGTGTCCCTGGCATTTCCCTCATGCTGAGTCGTCTATGGGGTATGCGCTGTCTCTCTGGCATTTTCCTTATGCTCAGTCATCTATGGGGTACAC
>NW_024070207.1:125728302-125728471 GCF_014754425.2 Oryx dammah
CATGCTGAGTCGTCTATGGGGTACACTTTGGGTCCCTGGCATTTCCCCCATGCTGAGTCATCTATGGGGTATGCGCTGTCTCTCTGGCATTTTCCTTATGCTGAGTCATCTATGGGGTACAATTTGTGTCCCTGGCATTTCCTTCATGCTGAGTCATCTATGGGGTATG
>NW_024070207.1:125728481-125810505 GCF_014754425.2 Oryx dammah
TTTGTGTCCCTGGCATTTCCTTCATGCTGAGTCATCTATGGGGTATGCGCTGTCTCTCTGGCATTTCCCTCATGCTGAGTCATCTATGGGGTATGCGCTGTGTCCCTGGCATTTCCCTCATGCTGAGTCGTGTACAGGGTACACGTCTTTTCCTTGCCAAGGGTCATCTGGGTGAGGAGAAGGCTGCCATGTTAGGCTTCCTTATCAGAATTTATAGCTTCCTCTTCTCTATGGAGAGTTTCCTTCAGGCTGGGTAATAATGAGCTGCACAGTGACATCTAGTGTAGGAAGCCCAGAGAAATTACAGAGAACACACCATTTAATGCGGTCGAAAAGAGCATGATAGATGCTGCTGAGAGCAGGGCTCCCTTTCCCGAATCTCAGTTCTCCTTTTCTTAACTGGCATCGATGACCATCCCCATGGCTGAATCGTCACCTGGGATGTCTGAGTCACAGCAGGGGAAAGTTACCTCGTGTCTGAGGATGCTGTCAGAAATAAGCCTGCTACAATGGTCCCACCGTGTCCGTGGCAGGCTTTGGTTCCAGGACCCCCAGTGATAACCAAAATCCCAGGACGCTCAAGCCCATACTGTAAAGTGGCTTGGAACTTGCATAGAACCTATACAATCCTCCGAAATACTTTAAAAAGTATTTCCTTATTTATTTATTTTGGCTGCTCTAGGTCTTGGTTTTGGCCGGCGGGGTCTTTCGTCTTCGTTGTGGTCTGAGGAGTCTCTAGTTGCACCACTCCCAAAACTTCGGCTTCTTTGTGCAAATGTTAGTCGCTCAGTCGTGTCTGACTCTTTATGACCCCATGCACTGCAGCCCGCCAGGCTCCTCTATCCATGGAATTCTCCAGGCAAGACTAGTGAAGTGGACTGCCATTCCTTTCCCCAGGGGATCTTCCCGATCCAGGGATCGAGCCCCAGTCTCCAGTCTCCTACACTTCAGGCAGATTCTTCTGAGCTGCCATGGTTAAATCATCTCCACATTACTTACAATACCAGTAACATGTAAACACTGTGTAAAGAGTTGTAAATACAATGGAAATACTACGTAAATAGTTAGCAGCGTGTGGCACTCAAGTTTTGCCTTTTCGAACTTTCTGGAATTTTTTGAAAAGTATTTCTGAGCCATAGTTGTTAAATCCTAGGATGCAAAACTTGTGGATACAGAGAGCTGACGTAATATAGCTGAGGTATTTTCTATCCTGTAGTTCTCTTCCAAAGAGCAACTGTCTAGGGAGGCTGTCCTATTAAACCACACATCTGGTGTGTCTCTGATCACCGTGGAAAGCAGTGATTCACTGCTGAGCTCTGTTTGCATAGGAACGACTGAGTCTACAAACTTAAGACTGTTTCCCTAGTGGCTCAGTGGTAAAGAACCTGCCTGCCAAAGCAGGAGATGTACAAGTGCGGGATGGATCCCTGAGTTAATGGGCAAGATTTGATTTTTACAGCTCTCCTACCTGGCCTCTGTACTCAGCCCACCAGCCTTGCTGTCACTGCTCAGACACACCAGGTGTGTTCCCCACTCAGAGGCTGTGTACGTGTTGGTCCCTTTGCGTGAAGCTTTGGTCCCTCTGTTTTCTGCAGAGGGACGTGCAGAAAGGTCAAATGTGCCTGAAGTCAGGTCACTGTCTGGTCTTGGCTCAGGTTATCCTCCAAAAAAGCCTGTGTGTGTAAGCTGCCGGTTGTCATTTCCATACTGCATTATACTAGCAGCCCTTGTTGTTCACTGGCTCAGCCATGTCCGACTCTTTGCAACCCCAGGGACTGCAGCACGCTAGGCTTCCCTGTCCATCACCAACTCCCGGAGCTTGCTCAAACTCATGTCCATCAGTGATTGCCGGGGTCCAGCCCCGGTGGATCCAGGGTAATTCGAAGGTGGGGACAGAAACGGCTTCCTAGAAAAAAACTTATTTAATTACAGATAGAGAGAGATTAGAAAATTAGCAGAGAAAAAGAGGCTGAATAACTTGGTTTACGTGGAACACCAATCACCACCTACATAGGCCATAGGCGTCTTTCCATTCTCCTGAAGGAGAGGAGGCACTGAGGCCTCCCCAGTCTGATCTTAGAAGCCCAGGCAAAATTAGCAGACTTGGTGAGTACCCACATTCCAGATGGAAATTCAGCCAGAAAAAATGGAGAGCAAGAAAGAAGCGACATGGTGGAATCAGTTTTTCCAGAAACTGATTCCATTTCTTTATTTTTTAGGTTTGCTTATATACCTTTTGTTATACATAGGGATGAATACAGAGTCACACAGGGGTCAGCAGTCCTGACCTTTATCAAAATCAGGTGCTTCACATAAATGTATAAAAAAACGTCTTAGGGGTTTTACATCATCTTATGGCCATGAGGCCTGCTGACATTTTATGATCCTTTCTTTCTGATAACCAAAAAACTTTTTTTTTCCAAGGGTGTTTTTTCTTAAACCAGGCACCACCCTCTGAAGGTACCAGATAAAGTTGCATTCCTATAGGGTGAGGGTGTAGTGGGTTACAACTAAGAAAGGAATTTATTTAATCTAAGGTTAACATGATTAATCTTAAAGGTTAATACTTATTTCTCCTATATGCTTAAAGGTTAATACTTATTTCTCCTATATGCTAGTTATATTCATTATAAGGGCAGGGAGTATGGAGATTTAGCAGAAAACATCAACCTAACAAATGAAAACCCTTCACCAATGTTCCCCTTAAGATCTATTTAGTCTTAAGATAGTGATAAAGTTACATTTTTACATAGCAAGGACACAGTGATTTATAACAAAGTACAGTGATCTATAATAGAAGAGAAAATCCATTAACTCAAAAAGTCTAGTATTGCTAACATCAAAAACTACTATATTTCCTTTTCTATATTCCAAATACATTGATTAATATATTCCCAGGTGCCTAAGGATATGGAGGCCTGGCGGCAATCATTGACTCAACAATGAGAAAAGCCCTATGATAATTAAGACTTTCAAAATACTCCAGACTCTCTGTGCTGTTTATGGTTGAGAGGTTGTCACACAAGCTAGTCTGTCAGCAGAGAGGTTTGACCTGAGACACCCTTGTCACCCCCAGGGCAGGGAATTAGCAGCAATTATTGGCACAACAAATGAAAAACCCTTCACCAATATAATTCCTAACCAACCCACTATACCAATAATTTCTAACTTCCCAAAAGAATCTGCCTTTAGTAAGTCTAAAACATCTCATGCCTCTTACAATTGGGAGGCTGTAAACAATCACATGTGGCCAGATGAGCCTGTACAGGCAGGCTAGATAATCTTCAGAGGAGTTCGTAAATTGAAACACTCTTGTCACGCCCAGGAATTTTTATTGACTTGGAGCTGTAAGTTAACTCCTTCTCCGAGAGAGGTAATGGGGGTCAGCCCCCCGTAAAGTCAGAGGTATAGGTGAGAGCATAAAACAGTAAAGTAGGTAGACTCTGGTTTTGGGGGTAGATGCTAGGGAACAGGGAGTTTCCTGAGGCTCGATCTGCCTTTGTGTATGCCAAAGCCTCATTCCTCATGACCTTTAGCATGGGTGGAGTTCCTCACGCTGGCTCCTGGCATCTCCCCCTTTTTTTAATTCTTAAAACGGCCAGGTGCAGCTCAGTCGAGAGCTTCTGAATGCTCTGCCAAAGAATCCTGACAATACAAGGAAGGATGATTATAAGAAGTAAAATTAGAGCACCAACAGCAACATAACTGAAGATATTAGACAGAATGTTTTTTCCAGAAATAAAATTAGAGAAGGTATGGAAAAAGTCATAAGTGGCTCCAGCGGCAGTAAAATCCAATTGAGAGTGTTCCAAGGTCTGTATCTGATTATGAAGTTTCCCTAGGTCTAAACTAATATCCGAGCTATTCCAAACACCTAAAATATGATTTTTCAACATATTGGGCATTTGCACTTGAGTCAATGATATTGCTGCCACAGTAACTGTAACAGTAATACTTGTTGTTATTAAAGCTGAATTTCCTAAAATTAGTAAGCCCAAGAACTGTCTTGATCGCATTAAATCTTAACAAGATGAGAGCATACATTGTTTACAAGACACTACATTTATTCCACCTGTGTAATTCATATGAACATTAAGTTTCTCAGAATCGTTAACAAAGAGAAAACCATAAGGAGAGGGTAGACAAGCTAAAATAGAGTAAATAGAATCATTTTCTGGTCAGAGTTCGCGCTGCAGCAGCTGTCAGTCCCGCTGGGATCTCGACGTTTATCTTGCCTCTCCCGCCTGTGGCCAAGCGCGCAGGCTCTGGCAGCCAGACTGGCCCCACCCACGGCTCCTGGCCCGTGGCTGTCCCATGCGGCAGCAGCCGTGGCAGGAGTAGAGGAGTGCCCTTCGAAGCAATGGGGGGATCAGTATGTCCGGGATCCAAATTGGTGAATCTGCGTCCTGTGGAAAAATACAAGCACAGCCTCGACCCCTAGTTAATAATGGGTCAGGAGCCCTCCGTTATCCGGAAAGGAGGTCCTTCCATTTCACCAATGGCTTGCATTTTGTTGTTCCAGACGAATCAGCATTTAGGTTATTTATTACAAAGAGAGCATGTTGCAAGATTTGATGGGGAGAACTCTACTTAAGGTGATGCCATCCAACTATCTCATGCTCTGTCGTCCCCTTCTCCTCTTGCCCTCAATCTTTCCCAGTGTCAGGGTCTTTTCCTGTGAGTTGGCTTTTCGCATCAAGTGGTCAAAGCATTGCCAGTTCAGCATCAGTCCTTGCAGTGAATATTCAGGACTGATTTCCTTTAGGATTGACTGGTTGGATCTCCTTGCAGTCCAACAGACTCTCAATTGTCTTCTCCAGCACAACAGTTCAAAAGCATCAATTCTTGGATGCTCAGCCTTCTTTATGGTCCAACTCTCACATCCATGACCACTGGAAATACCACAGCTTTGACTATACAGACCTTTGTCAGCAAGGTGATGTCTCTGCTTCTTAATACACTGTCTAGGTTTGTCATAGCTTTTCTTCCAAGGAGCCTTTTAATTTCAAGGCTACAGTCACTATCCACATTGATTTTTGAGCCCAGGAAAATGAAATCTGACACTGTTTAGACATTTTCCCCAATCTATTTGCCATGAAGTGATGGGACCAGATGCCATGATCTTTGTGTTTTGAACGTTGAGTTTTAAGCCAGCTTTTTCACTCTCCTGTTTCACTTTCACCAAGAAGCTCTTTCGTTCCTCTTTGCTTTCTGCCTTAAGGGCGGTGTCATCCGTGTATCTCAGGCTGTTGATATTTCTCCCAGCAATCTTAATGCCAGCTTGTGATTCATCTAGACTGATATTTCACATGATGTACTCTGCATAAAAGTTAAAGAAGCAGAGTGACAATATACAGCCTTGATGTACTCTACTGAGCCCCAAATAAAAGGAAAACGAAACCTAAAAATTGGAAAGAGAATTACTGCCAGTATTTGCAAATGATATGATGAATCACTGAGAGAAGGCTAAAGAATCTAAGGAAGCGGCAGAATGAATAAGACAGGTTGCCAAAAATAAGATCAAGATACATAAACTCCATTTCTGTGCCTCAGTAAGAAAGGTGGTCACAACACACAACACAGAAATCATCAGAAAGCGGTACACAAGGATTTCTGTGTACTTCGGGAACGCAGGTAGAAACACAGGGTGCTTTTGATGAAAATTTTTGGCTTGCAATCTTTCAGACATCACTAGCGCCATACTGGAAAAGCTGAAAGCATATAGGTGAGAATTCAGGGTTTAAGAATTTGGGGAAACCATGTTATACTTTTCTGCAGTCTCTCTAAAGCCCCATCAGACAAATAAATGTATTTACCACTCGCCCTTGGAGCATTTTCTCCCCAGGGTTCCTGCCCTTTGAGGCCCAGGAGTGTGCAGGAGTCTCAGAGTTGATTTCCCCATGAGCTTGGCCCCATCTCCTGTGGTTCCCTGGTGGCTCAGTGGTAAAGAATCCGCCTGCAATTGCAGGAGACTTGGATTCCATCCCTGGGTCAGGAGGGTCCCCTGGAGAAGGGAAAGGCTCCCCACTCCAGTATTCTTGCCTGGAGAATCCCGTGGACAGAGGGATCCTGGCAGTCTCTCGTCCATGGGGTTGCAAGGAGACGTCACGGAGCAAGTATCCCCTTTACTTAGGTATTGAGAACATGGGCACCAGACCAACAGGAGGTGATCTCTACTTCCAGGTTTCTTTACACCACCCCCTTCATGCGTCCCTGTCGTGACTGGCCTCCCTAGTGTCAGCACAACAGTTATCCCGAAGTTACTGCTAAACGTGTTTATCTAGAAAGTATAGTGCTTTATGCACTATAAGTAAGTATTTATGCCACGAGTGCTTTCCAGAAATGAAAGTCCCTTTTGTTTTTTAGTGCAAGTTGTACATACTCGCTTTTGTTATTTCGCTGATCCATGCTGAATAAATATTTGGTGAGCAAACAGCAAGAGAGCCTGTCTTCAGTCCGAGTTAAGCTAGTCATTGATGGATGCTGGTGTGTAGACATTGACACGTTTGCCAGCTTATCCTTGTACACTGGATCCTTCGAAGCCTGTGCCCTTCGGGTTTTCTTGAGAAATCCAGCCTTGGTTGGCAAGTGTCATGAACAGGGAGGGGATAGCTGTTGTTGTTAGCTGCCAAGTTTGCGGGCCTCTTGTTACACAGCCGTGGGAGACTTAATGCACTGCGGGGCTTGGTCATGGAGGTTGTTCAAACAGAACCCTTTACTGTAGCCAAGGGCATTTTTCAGATGAGATGTTTGGGTACTTGGTATTAAGGTGCAGTATTGGGGGAGGAGGGGTGACACCCAACGCTGTTCTAAGTGAAGCTGAATTCCTTCCTTCAACGTCATTCAATTCCTGACCATGCCTGGCAAACCCCTATCACAGCCTTCTTTATTAGCAGTCTGCAGAATCATGGGTCTTCAAGAGACCACCCCCCAACACACACACACACACACACACTCACACACACACAGATCATCTGTCTGATCTCAGATTAATCCCCAAACCATTCTTCTTTATCACTCCCTTCATGGCTTATCAGGACTGTGTGAAGATGAGTTTCAGTCCTTGCAAGGCTGGAGAGGAATTAATGGAGGCCATCAAGAAAGGTTAAGGGAAAAGGCAGGTTAATCTAGTTAAAACTGAAGCTGAACATGGAACAGAAAATTACTGCACTCCACTTGTCTTTCCTTCTCCCCTCTCCTCTTTCTCTCACTTCAACATTTATCGAGGCCCCTCTATGTGACACGCCTTGAGCACTAAGTTAGAATTAGACCCGTATCTAATATGTCTTCTTTAGTAAATGACACGTAAGTCCTATTTAATAACCTATGTCTTGAAAGATCGCACTTCCAAGCCAGAGGTGGGGGTGGGTCAGATCCATGGTCAAATAATTGTTACAGTCAGATAGATGCTAATAAAATCGTGTGCAAATACTAGAGACAGCCAGGATGTGGCTGAATGTCTCGGTTTTTCTTCCTTTCATACCTGGACTTATAGGGAAGGGATAGTAGAGAAGAAATATTCACAAATGCTTCACTGCTTGGTGCTGTAGGTTGAGCGGTGTCTCCCCAGATTTGTTGAAATGCTCACCCTGGGACCTATGCCCATGACCTTGTTTAGAAACAGGGACCTTTGCAGATAAAATCGTGCTAGGATGAGACTATCAGGGTGGATGCTAATCAAATGACTGGTATTCAGTGAAGAGGGAAGGCTGGACACAGAGACAGATGGGGAGGATGGACAAGGCAGAGACTGGAGGAAATCAGGGAAGGCCAATCAGGGAAAGTCAAGGACTGCAGGAGGACTCCAGAAACTAGGGAAAGGCAGGGAGGTTCTTCCTGACCTACAGCCACAGAACTGGCCTGCAGTCAGTTTGGCTTGTTTCATTCTGCCCAACTTGTGGTATTTTGTGATCGCAGCCCCACAAGACTAATGAACGTCATGAAAGCACATGGATCTGGCCCAGGATGAGGGAGGACTGGAAATAGCCTGTGTGAGTTGGCAAAATCCTGAAGCCTGTAGATGGCAATTGTCTGCCCTTTTCCATTCCAAGGCAATAGAGACTCTGAAGTCCACGGTACATTGTTTGTGTTCAGCTGGCAGCATTTGGGAAGGACTGGCTGCCAGCTTTGAGGCATGGTTGGAAGGCAGTGAGCTATTTTGAATCTTAAAAGATGATGCTGTGAAAGAGCTGCTCTCAATAGGCCAGCAAATTTGGAAAACTCAGCAGTGGCCACAGGACTGGAAAAGGCCAGTTTTCATTCCAATTCCAAAGAAAGGCAATGCCAAAGAATGTTTAAACTACCACACAACTGCACTCATCTCACAAGCTAGCAAAGTAATGCTCAAAATTTGCCAAGCCAGGCTTCAACAGTATGTGAACTGTGAAATTCCAGAGGTTCAAGCTGGATTTAGAAAAAGCAAATGAACTAGAGATCAAATTGACAACATCCCTTGGATCATCAAAAGAGCAAGAGGGGTCCAAAAAAACACGTACTTCTGTTTTATTGACTATGCAAAGTGTTTGTGTGATCACAACAAACTGTGGAAAATTCTTTAAGAGATGGGAATACCAGACCAGCTGACCTTCATCCTGAGAAATCTGTATTCAAGTCAAGAAGCAACAATTAGAACTGGACATGGAACAACAGACTGGAGCCACGTTGGGAAAGGAGTACGTCAAGGCTGTATACTGTCACTCTGCTTATTTAACTTACATGCAGAGTATATCATGTGAAATGCTGGCTGGATGAAGCACAAACTGGAATCAAGATTGCTGGGAGAAATATCAACAACCTCAGATAGGCAGATGACACCACTCTTATGGCAGAAAGTTAAGATGAAATAAAGAGCCTCTTGGTGAAAGTGAAAGAGGAGAGTGAAAAAATTGGCTTAAAACTCAACATTCAGAAAACTAAGATCATGGCATCTGGTCCCATCACTTCATGGGAAATAGATGGAGAAATAGTGGAAACTTTATTTGGGGGGCTCCAAAGTCACTGCACATGGTGACTGCAGCCATGAAATTAAAAGACACTTACTCCTAAGAAGAAACGCTATGACCAACCTAGACAGCATATTAAAAAGCAGAGACATTACTTTGCTGACAAAGGTCCATCTAGTCAAGGCTATGGTTTTTCCAGTGGTCATGTATGGATGTGAGAGTTGGACTATAAACAAAGGTGAGCGCTGAAGAATTGATGCTTTGAACTGTGGTGTTGGAGAAGACTCTTGAGAGCCCCTTGGACTGCAAGGAGATCCAACCAGCCCATCCGCAAGGAAGTCAGTCCTGCATATTCATTGGAACGACTGATATTGAAGCTGAAACTCCAATACTTTGGCCACCTGATGCGAAGATCTGACTCATTGGAAAAGACTCTGATGCTGGGAAGGATTGAGGACAGGAGGAGAAGGGGACGACAGAGGATGAGATGGTTGGATTGCATCACCGACTTGATGGACATGAGTTTGAGCAAACTCTGGGAGATGATGATGGACAGGGAAGCCTGGTGTGCTGCGGTTCATGGAGTTGCAAAGAGCCAGACACAACTGAGTGACTGAACAACACTTGTCTTGGGATGGTGCCCAGAACCCATGTGTCCACTCTCTGGCCCAGCCCTGGGCACACAGCCCTCCCTGTCTCCTCACTCGTCACCTGCGTGCTCCCTCTCGCTCACAAGCACGTGTTACTGCTCTGGTCTCAGATGTCACCCCAAATGTCACCTCTGCTTGGTCAGCGCCATGCCCCTTGGTTGTCTGCCCCCAGAGCGCTGTGCAGAAGTTCTAGCACATCACTTCTAAGTGGTTCTTAGCTTCTGAGGTCCCTTGTTAGTGTCTGTCATCTTCATGGGATGTCAGCTCCCTGACACAGAATCTGTGTTCGTTTCAGTTTACTCTTGAATTTGCAAGGCTAAGAGAAGTTTTTGGGGTAAAAATAAGCTCAGGAGTGTAGTAAAGGCAAGGTATGTTGAATAATACTTGTGTCCTGAGTGCATAAACTTTACAGCAGGATACAGTTCTTCCCCCCCCGCCTTTTTTTTGTTGTCTACTGTTCTGGTTCGTTTCTTTCCTTGTTCCAAATCAGGATAAAGCAACACTTTCCCCTTTCTCTCGAATTTGAATGAAATTAAGCAATAAAGAATGCATGCTCAAATTTGAGTCTTCAAGGTACAAAAGCAGAAAAAAAAAAAAAGAGGCTTGGAAATTCACACTCCGATCTGTGTTCATGGCAGGGGCATATGAAATAGGAAAAGCTTGGATTACCTTCAGATAAATATCTAAAGTGTGAAATCCATTAAAATAACTTAAAATCATGAAACCCTCTACCGCTGTGTGTGATCATGGCTCCCAGTTCCATGGAAAATCTTTGTCAATAAAAGCAAGATGGATTCCAATTACATTTTCTATTTTGTCGTGCTGTTTCATTATATATAATGATTCAGTTTACTGATCGCCGTTAATATTTATGGAACGTCTCTGATGCTCCGAGCTGGATATTTGCATAGATGCTGGTAAGATACTTTGTGTGTAAACGTAACAATGATCGTCTTCAGTGCATTAGTGAGCAGAGTGGTGTGGAAGAGTAGTCTGCACAGAAAAGAGTGTTGTCCAGTGTGGTCACCACTCAAGGGGTTTTTAAATTTAAATATAACTCAATTAGGATTAGACGTTCAGAACCAACACAACATTGTAAAACAATTTTCCTCCAATTAAGGAATAAATTAGAAACGTATTAGGTGAGCTGATGAATTCTTGGCATAGGGAGTGTAAGTTCATGATATATGTGCCAGCAAAGTGGGAGTAATTATTTGATGCCAGTTTCACAAAGATAGGAAGATATGTGTATCCTATGCACGTAAGAGACGATGCTTATGTACAGTACGTTTGATGCTTAAAAGCCGCATTTCTCATCGAACTGCCTGCAGTTCCCTGAGTTCTCTTCCATCTTTAGACTTTGGTCATTTGTCCCAGGGGCTCCCCTGCCTAGATTGCCCTTCCCCTCTGTTGGCATGGAGAGTGTCTTATCTTTTAAGGTCTAGCTCAGTTGCTACTACCTCTGAGAAACAGTTCCTTTTGTTCAGTTGTTCAGTAGCTCAGTGTTGTCCGACCCTTTGCACATGGACCGCAGCACGCCAGGCCTCCCTGTCCATCACCAACTCTCAGAGTTTGCTCAATCTCATCTCCATTGATGGTGCCATCCAACCATCTCATCCTCTGTCATCCCCTTCTCCTCCTGCCCTTAATCTTTCCCAGCGTCAGGGTCTTTTCTAATGAGTCAGCTCTTCACAACGGTGGCCAAAAAATTGAAGCTCGGCATCAGTCCTTCCGATGAATATTCAGGGTTGATTCCCTTTAGGATGGACTGGTTTGATCTCTTTGCAGTCCTAGGGACTCTCAAGAGTCTTCTCCAGCACCACAGTTTGAAAGCATCAATTCTTCAGTGCTCAGCTTTCTTTACGGTCCAACTCTCAACATCTGTACATGACTACTGGAAAAATTAAAGCTTTGACTATACAGAACTTTGTCAGAAAGTGAACATGTTAGTCGCTCAGTCATGTCTGACTCTTTGCAACCCCCTGGACTGTAGCCCACCAGGCTCCTCTGTCCATGGGATTCTCCAGGCAAGAATGCCAGAGTGAGTTGCCATTCCCTTCTCCAGGGGATCTTCCCGACCCAGGGATCGAACCTGGGTCTCCTGTACTGGAGGTGGATTCTTTATCATCTGAGCCACCAGGAAAGCCCACTAGCAAAGTGCTATCTCTGCTTTTTACTATGTACGCTGTTTAGGTGTGTCCTTCAGGTTAAATGGACCTCTCCTTTCTTTGTGCCTCTGTGTGTACATACCCCCCAAGTAAAGCTCGTCATTCTCTACTTGCAGCTGTTTATTTATATGTCCTCATCTCCTGTTGAGGACGGTCATCATGATGTGCCCATGTTAATGTTCCTCAGTCCAGCATGATTCCAGGAACACAGTAGAGCTCAATAAACATTTGTTATGTAAAATAAAGAAGTCTTCACTCCACAGCATGCATCAGGCATGTTTCGAGTACTCAGTATCCACATGTGGCTAGGGGCTACTATCCTGGACAGCAGAGAGTTTTCCATGATCACAGAATGTTCTCTTAGACAGGGACAGTCTAGAGAGCTTTGTTAGTTGTATCCTCAGCAAAAATGGGTAGTATGCTTCATGTTTTTTTTTTTTTTTTAACACTAATCTAGATTAACAGAAGTTTAGTGTGCAGAGAAGAGCAGTCACAGTTCCCCAGGGCTCTTTTTCTGCTTCAGACTCACCTAGATGAGCAGTCAGCAGACTGCACATCCACTCCAGCCTGATCCCTATTTTTCTGAAAATAAGGTTTGATTACAACACAGTCGTCCTTCTTCATTGACCGATTGTGTGTCTACTTTTGCAAAGAGTGGCAGGGTGGAGTGGCTCTGATAGAGCTCTGCGGCTTACAAAGCGGAAAATACCATCTGACCATTTTCAGAAAATGTTGGCCCACCTCTGGTCTCAGTACATGTGTCCCACTCTACACAGAATCTTGATGGGTTGGCGGTGACCCACCAGAGAATAAACAGCAGTGAGGCATCGTTAACAGAGATACTTGTTTTTGTATTCACAGTAGAGACACATGTTCTAGGGGAGAAACGCTTTGAGATGCTAGTTGTATTCAAATATTTTAGAAGTATCATCTTTCTCCTGGAAGCAAGAAGAAGACTGCAGGGTAGAATTTATGAAGACAAAGAATTCATGGATAGTTTCAGTTCAGTTCAGTTGCTCAGTTGTGTCCGACTCTTTGTGACCCCATGGACTGCAGCACGCCAGGCCTCCCTGTCCATCACCAGCTCCCGGAGCTTGTTCAAACTCACGTCTATCAAGTCGGTAATGCCATCCAACCATCTCATCCTCTGTTGTCCCCTTCTCCTCCTGCCTTCAATTTTTCCTGGCATCAGGATCTTTTCCAAGGAGCCAGTTCTTCCCATCAGGTGGACATATTTAAAATAGAAAGTCCTGAAAAATGGAATATAGTGACATAATAACCATGTTTGTACCAGTGTTCTTATATCTTGCATTATAGTCATTAATTTCTGTTTCTAGTCTAGTGTTAGTCACTCAGTTGTGTCCAACTCTTTGGGACCCTGTGGACCATAGCCCACCACAGTCTTCTGTCCGTGAAATTCTCCAGGCAAGAACACTGGGGTGGGTTGCCATTCCCTTTTCTAGGGGATCTCTCTGACCCAGGGATCGAACCCAGGTGTCCTGCATTGCAGGTGGATTCTTTGCCATCTGAGCCACCGGGGGTCATTCTAACGACTGTATACACTCAGCTTCAAATGCTTTATCTGTTTCTACCTACCTTCTCACCAAAATATTATGTGGGATAATATTCATGTTTCCTTTCATTAAAAAAAAATAGCTTGATTTCTTATGTGACTGAGATAGAAACCTAGAAATTTTAAGAAAGTCAAATCAGAAGTTCTAGGAAAATTCACAAATGAAAAATGTCTTTATTGTCATGGGTATTTATTATATATCCAAAAATATGATATCATCAGAAATCATAATAACGCCATTATACTCTGCAATTACGTGCTTCAGCGGCAACTTATCATGTGTTTACTGTAATTACACAATTTGACTAATTACAGCAATTATGCCTCTTAGTGGCTGAATTCTTCAGCTCTGAATTCCACTGATTGGCTGGACTTTCTCCATCCTTCTGTGAGATATTGTGCCTGAAATTTGGTGAATGTAGACTCTCATTTTGTGGTTCTAGGGTTCTCTCAACTTCCGGTGATGATTGTAAGGTTTGGGGGATGAATCCAGTGTCATCATTTTTTTTTTTTAATTCTCATATCAAAATGTCCAAAGGAGAACAGAGTGTTCCCTTCTGACCCCAGGCACTGAAGCTGTGCTGGGCTGTTGGATCAAGTCCTTCTCTTCCAAGCAGGGAACCCCTTCTGTGTGTCATTCACTGGGACCACGTGGTCTGGTTGGACTGACTGGCTGTTTAACTGAGAGGAGAGGTCAGTTTGGTAACTCGATAAAAATAGTCAATTAGCTTGATTCTTTCTCATTGCACTGATCACTTATTAATAGGCTAAATGGATTGAATAGATTTTTTTTTTTCTTGAAGCTTGTAAAACCAGAATCTAAAGGACAGTCAACAGTCACACAGGCTGCAGGCACATAGAAGCTCAGCTACAAATTCCATCCGCAGATACGACCACATGTCTGCTTCACACAAGGCACTGGGCCAGCTTCTGATGAAAAAGCAAAAGCGTTTAAGATGCACTCCCTGTATTCAGTGACTACGTTATCTATCACGTAACTGTCCTCAAGACCCCTACGAGGATTGCAGCTTCCAACGAAAGTCACATTAAAAATGTCTAAAATCCCCAGATCAACTTGAGTGTCGCTGTTGACCTTGGAGAAGAAGGGACGTCATCATCGGGGTTCAATGAAGAAGGGTTCAGTCCCCTTCTTCAGGCAGAGAGGAGGCCAGGCAAGTGGAGTGAATCTGGCCAGTATTTTGAACACCGGGATGTGTGCTTTCAAAGCTCTTAGACTCTGAGGAACTCAGGGTCCACACCTCAGTTTCCTCCTATGCAATACGGAAATTAGAAATAGCTACTTCATAGGACTTTGGTGAGGTTTAAGTGCGAATAGCAACACTTTTTGTTAACTCTGAGATGCACAAATGTCTGGAAGTTCAGCCTCGGACATTTCATGGGAAAATTCACTTTATGGAAAAATTCACCATCATTTCCCTGAGTCGGAGTTCAGAGATATAATGCAATTGCTTGCACTGACATAAATATCTGCACCCCTCTGGAGCCCTTCTCATCACACTCATATATGGATTTAAAGAAAAGCTTTGAAATTGAAGGTTATGTAGAGTTGAGTCTTTTTTGCAAAATTAGAATAACAAGAATTAGATAATCACATAGGGCTACTTGGAAGTAGATCTTAGGAAAAGTATCATATATTTACCAGTAATCAAAATTTTATAAACAACCGGAGAACACAAGAGAATGTCCCCCAATATCAACTTCAGTATCTGATATTTAGACTGCACCGTCTAAGTTTGCCAGATCATTAATTACTTACTGGGCTTCCCTGGTGGCTCAGCTGGTAAAGAATCTACCTGCAATGAGGGAGACCTGGGTTTGATCCCTGAGTTTGGAAGATTCTCCTGGAGAAGGGAAAGGCTACCCACTCCAGTGTTCTGGCCTGGAGAATCCCATGGACTGTATAGTCCATGGGGTCGCAAAGAGTCAGACACGACTGAATTACTTTCACTTTTAATTACTTATGAAGGAACTGTTATGTGAGACAGAGAAATCAGAGTGAAATAGAGCACACACACGTATGTCTGCTTTTTAATCTGATGGTAGAGTATCAATAATAAATAATTGACAGTGAGGGGTATTCACAAAATAGTCACTGTTTCAGCACGTTCTGAACAAAACTTTGGATGTATTCCATTTGATTATTCTGTATTACTGATGCACGAGCGAAACAAATTATTAGTCCTGCATATTTATTTGTTGCTTTTGGCTACTCTTTCCCTCGTAAGGGATTGGGTTGAACTTTTACTCAGCTGTTGTTAGCATCCACTGACAGCTCCAGGGTTTCTGGGGGTGGCTCAGAGTGGTGTTATCTTCAGACCGTGATGGTTCTTTTCTGCCTCGTTTGTAAATGATAATTCCCAAATGACAATAATAATGACTGAAATAGGCCAGGTAATTTCATAAACAACAGAATGGCAAGTTAGCAAAAAAAAAAAAAACAAACAAAACAGTGAAATGTTATTTTCCTCCAATATTTCAAGCAAGACTTACTCGTCCTGCTCAGGAACTCATTTGAACAGTGTTTATGTGACAGAATAGGAGGATTGCATTCTGGTTTGTAAATGTACCACCCAGGTCACACTTCAGCATAAGCAGTGTTGACAGTATGTCTACACTGGAAGACAGGTGAGCGTTCCCCTGCTCACCTCCTGCAGCACCATTTAGCCTTCCCCTCTTTAGCCGAGTCAGTACATACCTACGCACGTCCTCCGAACACCTTGCCCGGTTGTGCTCAGTGGGTTGCCTGCAAGGAAAGAGCTCATTTCCTCAGTCCCTAAAAATGACTGCCAGAACTGGACTCTGGTTTGGATATCACTTATCAAGCCTGGCGTGCTGCAGTCCATGGGGGTCGCAAAGAGTCGGACACAACTGAGCAACTGAACTGAACTGAACTGGTCAGGTGTAGAATATTTTTACCTTTTCCCTCACCAAACAATGACATTCTCATTGGGACAGCCTGAAATTGTGTCAGCTGCTTTTGCAAAACACATTATGGATTCCTAGGGTGATTGAAATCGTCCCCCAGATGTATATACCCTTGTTCCCTGTTTTGCATAAAAGTGACAAAATATTTGGACATGTGAATTGCTCTTCGTTAGTTTGGAAAACGACAAGGGGAACCGCTTTGGTCATGAGGTAAGGTCATTTTTTTTTTCCTTCTGCGAAATTTTCATTGTTTCTTTGATTAGTGATATAGAACACTGGGTGTTAAATTTAGTCAGATTAGGATTTGATTCTTGGTTTATCCATTTACTTGGAGAAGGAAATAGTAACCCACTCCAATATTCTGGCCTGGAAAATCCCATGGACAGAGGAGCCTGGCGGGCCACAAAGAGTCGGACATGACTGAACGACTTCCACTTTTATCCATTTACTAGATAAATATGGCTAATTTAAAAAGAGGCTTCCCTGGTGGGTCAAACAGTAAAGAATCTGCCTGCAATTGCAGGGGACCTGGGTTCAATCCCTGGGTCAGAAAGACCCGTTGGAGAAGGAAGTGGCAACCCACTCCAGTATTCTTGTCTGGAAAATCCCATGGACAGAGGAGCCTGGTGGGTTACAGTCCATGGGGTCACAAAAGAGTCGGACACGACTGAGCAACTTTCTTCTTTATGGCTAATTTACACATTTCCCATAACACATTTTTTCATTTGCAAAGCAGAGATATTTTATTCGTGTCTCAAAGGGTTGTTGTAAGGATGAAAGTGATAACAGATGCAAAGTGCTTACCGCAGAGTGGAGAACATAATAATTACTTAATGCAAGTTGTAAACGCTTCTTTTTTTTTTAATGATCTTCATGGCTTCCTTGAAAATATCAATTCCTTTTCACTGAGTCTCTACTCCTATCTTCTGGGCTGTTTTTTTTTTTTTTTAATCTACTTCTTATTTCTGTTCCTTTTCTCTGAATTCTGAGAGTATCTCGTTTGTTTCATACATCCTTGACTTGGGTTTTTCTCCGTGTTGGTTTTCATCTTCTGCTCCGGGTCCTTTGACCGTATTTGCACGTCTTTCTCATCGACTTTTCATTTTCACTTGTTCTCTCCTTGTGATGTCTCTCCCGTTTTTCACAGAAGCCATGTCTTCTCAATTGCAACATCAGAGGCAGAGTCTTCTTTTTACCCCCAGTTCCTACAGGGAATACATTTTCTACCAGAAGTCCCCATATTTGAAGGCTTCCTGTTCATCTTCTCTTATTCTTGAGAAGCAGTTCACATCCAGCTTTGGTTAACTGCTCACCATACCAAAGACTAGAGTCTCAGAGGTTTTACTGCCTTGTTATGCAAAGGTCTGTACCACGGGTGAGCACACTTTTTAAAATAAGGGACCAGGAAGTAAATATTGTAGACTTTGTGGGCCACACGGTCAGCTCTGCCCTCATTGTGCAGAAGCAGCTGTAGACTGTATCAACATATGGCCACGAAACTAAAAGTGTGAGTCACTCAGTCATGTCTGACTCTTTTAGACCCCATGGACTGTAGCCCCTGAGGCTCCTCTGTCCATGGAATTTTCCAGGCAAGAATACTGGAATGGGTAGCCATGCCCTCCTCCAGGGGATCGTCCTGACCCAGAAATCAAACCTGGGCCTCCCGCATTGCAGGCAGACTCTGAGTCACCAGGTAAGACAGCATGTCAACATGTGGGCATGATGTGTTTCAATAAAACTTTATTTACAAAAGTAGGAGGCAGACCAGACAGGGCTTTAGTGTGCTGACCCCTAGTCTTGACTATCAGTCCCAGGAGGGCAAGGACCATTTCTGCTTGGGTCCTGTCTGTGTCCATAGCCCTCAGCACCGTGCGTAGCTGACTAAACATTTGATCAGGAGCTGCTGCAAGAAAGGAGCCTGTTGGGATTCCCTGGTGGCTCAGATGGGAAAGATTCCACCTACAATATGGGAGACCTGAGTTTGGTCCCTGGGTCGGGAAGATCCCTTGGAGAAGGAAATGGCAACCCATTCCAGTATTCTTGCCTGGAGAATCCCCTGGACAGAGGAGCCCGGCGGGCTATAGTCCATGGGGTCACAAGAGTCAGACATGACTTAGTGACTTAAACCACCACCTCTACCACACAGTTCCTACCCAGTCTCCTGCCCTACACAGTTCCACCTTTCCAGCCGCCACAGTTACCTCCCCGGTGGCTCAGATGTTGAAAGAATCCGCCTCCAGTGCAGGAGACATGGGTTCAATCCCTGCATTGGGAAGATTTCCTGGAGAAGTGAATAGCAACCCACTCCAGTACTCTTGCCTGGGAAGTCCCATGGATAGAGGAGCCTGGTGGGCTACTGTCCATGACGCCACAAAAGATTCAGACACGACTGAACACGCATAAACACACACACAAAGGGAAGATCTCCTAACATTTATGGAAGCCTTCTATGCTGTTTTCACCTGTGATCTTGTATATGCTTGTGTACTTTTCTGTAATAGTCCTTATCACAGTCAACGAAGCACCTTCTAACCAGAACACTTCTTTAGAGGGAGAGGTTGCCTAGGAGTCCTTTTATGTACCGTGAGTCTGTAGTAGTGACCGGCTTGAGTGGTAGCAATGTAAGTAGTTGCTGAATGAATGGATGGGTGGTTGGATAGGTGAATACTTTACAAGGATTTTTTTCTCTAGTAACGTAGTAAGCGAGGACGTTTGCATTCTTTCTTTGAAGATAGCTGATTGGGAATGAGTGTGATGCTCAAAAATCAGGTGGTTGAATATACCCGTAATTCCTCTTTAGAAGACTGCGGTGTTTGCCTAAAGTCTGAAACTGGACCCGTTCTCTGTCATCCTCAGACTGTGATGCTGGTATTTCCATGCTCTGGTCTTTATGTCTTCTCAGTAGCTGGGATATAGTTTGTGCAGGTGTGGACATAGCAGATTCTAAACCAGCAAGCATTCTCTTAATCACAGTAGCCCTGGGTTTCCGGTGAGTCATGTTTTCCTACATATCCACTCTGAAAACTTCTGAGCTGCACGCTCAAGACACAGTGTTAAAGAACTCTAAAGCTCTCCCTCTGCTTGATCACTGCTGTTTCATAGCTGCAAGCACTAAGTCTATGCTTCCTTCGCTCCACCTGTGTGCTGGGCTAAGTCGCTTCAGTCTTGTCTGACTCTTTGCAACCTCATGGACTACAGTCCACCAGTCTGCTCTGTCCGTGGGATTCTCCAGGCCAGAGTACCGAAGTGGGTTGCCATGCCTTCCTCCAGGGGATCTTCCCAGCCCCAGGGATTGAACCCGGGTCTCCCACATTGAAGGTGGATTCTTTACCACTGAGACACTGGGAAAGTCCTCCCTCTGCACCACATTTTCCTGCAAATCTAACTTTCAAAACAGTTACGGCCCGAGGACTTTTACCACATCTGTCAGCTGATCCCTAGAATTTTCCACCTGGTACATTATTTGTAGATAAAGGCAAAGAAATGAACATTGTGACCATGTGTGATTTGATGATGATTTGGGATACAAGGCAAAAGCACCGTTCACGTCGCCTCCATTCCTAGTGATGTCGAGTTCCCTTTTACAGCTCTCTCTGCTGGAGGAAAAAGTGAAAGAAAGTGAAAGTCCCTCAGTCGTGTCCGACTCTTTGCCACCCCACTGACTATAGAGTCCATGGAATTCTCCAGGCCAGAATACTGGAGTGGGTAGCTCTTCCCTTCCCCAGGGGATCTTCCCCACTCAGGGATCAAACCCAGGTCTCCTGCATTGCAGAAAGATTCTTTACCAACTGAGCTATCTGCTGGAGAGAAGTGCTGAATTAGGTATGGAAACAGGAGAGAGAAAGACATACACGTCCCCCCCACCCCACAACCACTCCTATCAGAGTTCTTCCAAAGGCAACTTGAGCAGGCAGCATTACCCATCCGACAACAAGCTTCTGACTCGACTTGTGTCATTTGTTGGAAAACGTATACGAAGGCAGGTTTACCCAGAAGCCAATTGCTCTTTAAATCACTTGTAAAAACTTCATTTGGGCGTGAGTGGTGGGGCGGAATCTGGACATTTCCATGTGGAATGGGCTTGACTTCATTAGCATTTCCTAGACTTGCCTCTTCTCAGGCGAGTGGAGAGAGAGAGAACTTATCAGCTGAAGTGGAAATCGCGCTCTCTATTTGCAGTCTGAGAACGAGCAGCCTTCTTTACTCCCTCCACATGGCTCTCTTTCTGTTGCAGGAAGGGGGACCCCTTCCAGGGCCTGGAAACTGGGCTCTTGTCTAACACTTGGAAATGAATTCTCCGAGGAGACACGTGTGCTAACAAAGTGAAAGATTTTATTGGGAAAAGGTGCCCAGGTGGAGAGCCCTAAGGTAAAGGGACCCAGGAGAACTGCTCTGCCACGTGGCTCACAGTCTTGGTTTTTACGGTGATGGGATTAGTTTCCAGGTTGTCTTTAGCCAACCTTCCGACCCAGAGTCCTTCCTGGTGGTGCACGTCTTGTTCAGCCAAGATGGATGCCAGCGAGAGGGGTTCTGGGAGGTGGTTGGACATGCGGTGTCTCCTTTTGACCTTTCTGGAACTCTTCCAGTTGGTGGTGGCTTATTAGTTCCATGTTCCTTACCAGGACCTCCTGTCATAAACAACTCGTGCAAATGGTTACTATGGTGCCTGGCCAGGGTGGGCGGTTTCAATCAGTATGCTTCCCCTAACACTGCTTTGGTACTCACTCTCAGAAAGTCCTGCTCAGCGGGGTTTGCTAATGGGGTGAAAAAGAAGTGCTTTTGAGATGAGGGAAATTTCTGCTTTTCTCTCCAGGGGAATTGTAGAGGCAGCTCTTTGTTGGGTTCAGTACTGTGTGTGGGATGTGGGATGCCTAATCTACTAAAACCCCAGGCACATTTGGGGGTGTGCCTCCCAGAGGCATGACTTGTTCAAGCTCTTCTTGGATGCCAAATAACAAACATGCTGCAAATGGCAATTTCAGGGGGCAGAGAAACCGAATCATATCATAAATTAACCATATTTGGTGCCATGTTTCCAGAACAAGGGAATGAACCTTTTTCTGAACACGTAGCGATGGAAAGGTCACGTGCAAGATACTTCCAGATAAGCTGACTCATACAATCTTTACAAATCTCCTCACGTGGCATGGCTACCACTGTATCTGGTGCAGAGACAGTAAAAAAGCTTTCCACGCAAGGTGTAGACATCAAATGGTCCATTAGGATGTGAACCAGCTCTTAAGACTCCAAGTCCTGCCTCGTTGACGAGGCCTTTAGAGATTCTCAGATCTGTTTTGAGACGTGGCTTCTCAGATGGTGCAGTGGTAAAGAATCTGCCTGCAGATGCAGGAGACACAAGAGACGTGGGTTCAATCCCTGGGTTGGGAAGATTCCCCTGGAGTAAGGCATGGCAGCCCATTCCAGTGTTCTTGCCTGGGAAACCCCATGCAAAGAGGAGCCTGGTGGGCTATAGTCCATGGGGTCAAGAAGAGTAGACAGGACTGAACACTTGAGCATACACTGGGGAGACGGAACCCTCCTTTCCCGAAAGATGGGTAATTCCACGAGTCCATCATTGTGCACAAGATCCAGAGGGTGACAGAGACCACAGGGAGAGGACAGGAGGCGGAAGCCAGTGGTCCAGACAGGGTGCAGTCCATCTCCTTGCTGGTCTAGCATCTAACTGAACACATCGGCAACCCCTTACGTGGGGAGATTGGAGGCGACATTTATTCTGCCGAAATGGAACTCTTCCAGCCTCTCATTCTCCTGAGACCACACCTTCTTTTCATTTAGAAAGATTCATGTCAATGTATGGCAAAAAAACCAATACAGTATTGTAAAGCAAAATAAAGTAAAAATAAAAATTTAAATAAAAAATAAAAAGAAAGCACGCCCATGCTCTGTAGCACACTTAAGGTTATAAACTATTAATAACATACTTGACTTTCACTTGTTTAGCTGGCTGAGGAATGCTTTTCTGCAACGTGGTGGATTTATTTTCTCTTGCTGCATAACCAACGACCACCAACTTAGCGGCTTGCAACCACACAAGTGACTATTTCCCAGTGTCCATGAGTCAGGAACCCAGGCATAGTTGAGGCTGTCTCTCCTCTGCTCAGGTCTTAACCAGGTAGAAATCATGGTGTTGGCCAGGCTCCGTTCCGTTCTCACGCACAGGGTCCTCTTCTCAGCTCAGAGGGTTGTTGAGAGAGTGGATTTCCTTGCAGCTATGCACTTGAGGTCTCTGTTTTCCTGCCGGCTATCATCCAGGGCTGCTGCCAGCTTTTAGGAGTGTTAGTCGCTCAGTCGTGTCCGACTCTTTACGACCCCATGGAATGGAACACCCACCACCCAGGCTCCTCTGTCCGTGGGGTTCTCCAGGCAAGAAGACTGGAGTGGGTGGTCATTTCCTTCTCCAAGACAAAGCTTTGGGAAGCTGCCTGCAGTTCCTTCCACATGGGCCCTGTGTGTACATCACAACGTGGCTTTTGCGTCCCTCTCTGACCAGGACCATATCTGCTGCTGCTCCTTGTCACTCTTTTCAAGGCCAGCACAGATGGTCTCCCGTTAGATTAACACAGAGTTATTTTGATTAGGGACTTAGTCAGGGGACTGACGTCCTCCACAGTTATTGGTTCTGCCCGTAGTCTTAGAGAGTGGATGGCGTGGGATGCACGCACGTCCTATGTGGCAGTAAGGGTGGGAAGGGGGTGGGAAGCTTGGAGTCCCTGCTATACTTCTGCGCATCATGGATGGAAAATGAGAATTGAAAAAGGTATATGTCACTGATGGGGCTGGAGACAACTTCCACTTTGCGTGTCTAGATGGGGCTGCCTGGAGAAGGGTGGTGAGACCGTGTCCAGGCTTCATGGGAAATACTCCAGCCAGGAGCGAAGGGAGTTGTTCTCATGTCCACTCTTGCCTATTAGTCACAGCAGATAGCATATTCAAAAGCAGAGACATTACTTTGCCAACAAAGGTCCATCTAGTCAAGGCTATGGTTTTTCCTGTGGTCATGTATGGATGTGAGAGTTGAACTGTGAAGAAAGCTGAGCACCAAAGAATTGATGCTTTTGAACTGTGATGTTGGAGAAGACTCTTGAGAGTCCCTTGGACTGCAAGGAGATCCAACCAGTCCATTCTGAAGGAGATCAGCCCTGGGATTTCTTTGGAGGGAATGATGCTAAAGCTGAAACTCCAGTACTTTGGCCACCTCATGTGAAGAGTTGACTCATTGGAAAAGACTCTGATGCTGGGAGGGATTGGGGGCAGGAGGAGAAGGGGACGACCAAGGATGAGATGGCTGGATGGTATCACTGACTCAATGGACATGAGTCTGAGTGAACTCCAGGAGTTGGTGATGGACAGGGAGGCCTGGCGTGCTGCGATTCACGGGGTCGCAAAGAGTCGGACACGACTGAGTGACTGAACTGAACTGAACGGACAGCAGATATCATAGACTATGGCTCTGTAGGTACCAGGGTTACTGCAAGGAGGTGAAGTGATATAAGCACTGAACAGTCCATCCTAAAGGAAATCAGTGCTGAATATTCATTGGAAGGACTGGTGCTGAAGCTGAAATGCCAGCACTTTGGCCACCTGATGTGAAGACCCGACTCATTGGAAAAGACCCTGATGCTTGGAAAGAAAGGCGGGAGGGAAAGGGGTCAACAGAGGATGAGATGTTTGGAGGGCATCACCAACATAATGGACACGAGTTTGAGTAAGCTCTGGGAGTTTGATGATGGACAGGGAAGCCCGATGTGCTGCAGTTCATGGGACTGCAAAGAGGTGGACACGACTGAACTGGGCTGAAGCGTTGAACGTGTGTAGATTGAACAATCACACTAAATATGCCTACGAACCTTTCACGTGTATCAGGTATATTAGTCTTCTCATATACGGACGACCACGTGTAAAACAGATAGCTAGTGAGAAGCTGCTGTATAGCACAGGGAGCTCAGCTCAGTCCTTTATGATGACCTCAAGGTGCGGGATGGGGGTGGGAAGGAAGGCTAAAGGCAGAGGGGCTACATGTAAACTTACGGCTGATTCACATTGCTGTGCAGCAGAAACCAGCACAGCCTTGTAAAGCGTTTATTCTCCAATTAAAAAAAAAGTTCATGGACATTGAAATCTCAACATCATATAATTTTCATGAGTCATGAAATACTATTCTTATTTTTTTTAATTTAAAAACATTAAAAAAAAAAGTATATTAGTCTCCTATGTCTGCTATAACAAATGACCACAAACTTAGTGGTGTGAAACCACATCACTGTATTACCTTCCAGTTCTTGGGATCAGACGTCCACAGTGGTCCTCACTGGGGTAACACCAAGGTGTCAGCAGGGCTGGTTCCTTGGTCCTGGCTTGAAGCTTTTAGAAAGTGAAAGTCGCTCAGTCGTGCCTGACTCTTTGTGACCCCATGGACTGTACATGGACCCCATGGAATTCTGTGGGGCAGAATACTGGAGTGGGTAGACTTTCCCTTCTCCAGGGAATTGTCCCAACCCAGGGATTGAACCCAGGTCTCCCACATTGCAGGCGAATTCTTTACCAGCTGAGCCACCAGGGAAGCCCAAGAATACTGGAGTGGGTAGCCTCTCCCTTCTCCAGGGGATCTTCCCGACCCAGGAGCCAAACTGGGGTCTCCTGAGTTGCAGGAGGATTCTTTACCAACAGAGCTATCAGGGAAGCCCTAGCTTTTAGAGGCCACCCACATTCCTGGGCTCTTGGCCCCTTCCTCCATTTTTCACAGTGCAACGCTTCAATCTCTGCCTCTGTCTTCATCTTCTCTTTCCTCACTTTGGTTCTCTCGCCTCCACCTTATAAAGACACTTGTGATTACATCAGCTCGACTCAGACAACCCCGGAAAATCTCCCTCACTTCACGTCAACTGATTATGGACTTTAATCACATCTGCTAAACACTGTCACCAAAACATGTGGATCAGTGTTTGACTGAATAGCTGGGGATTGTAGTCCAGTGGAGCTGACACATAAAAGTGACCTTTACAGATGGGATGAATAAAATACAGATGGATTTAAAAGTGTTCCTGAATTATTAAAAGGATAATGTACGTCATCAGACATGACTCACGCGTATTGTCTCAGGGAGGAGGGTCTTTTGAAGCTATTCAGTTGCCTTTGTGCTGCAAAGATTTGGACACTGATTGGTAAGAAAGGGCACCTCTTAGGCAGGGGATGCTCCTGGGATCCTCAGGGCACTGGGTACTCCGCCTCCCACCCCAGAAACAAGTAGAAGAGAGAAGGGAAAACACACACGAGAGGACGCTTGGACAAACTTCAGCCTTGAGAGTCATACTTCCCAAGGAGTTAGTCTCCGCTTCTGTAGACTTAACCTCCTTTGCAGGGATTCTTCTTGTTTGCTTTGGTCTTGGTGCAAAATGAAACAAGGAGGCTGTCATCAGGAATTTAGTGGATCAGCATTCTGTGTCTTCAGAAATCTACCGCCTGAAAATCACAGGGAGGACCATAAGAACAATGATTTTTTTTCTCCCATTTATTGAGCAATTAAATGTGATGAATGTTATACACGATGGTGAATGTTGGAATTAATAAGCTGAAATGTCAATGCACGACTATTTGTATACTTGACAGCTAATAATTGCATCATTTATCATTTAAAAAATCTGGCAGTCTTAAGCAGGGAACATTTATAATGAATTTTCTCGCCCCGGAAAGTCCAATTCATTCCACAGTCTAAAGGAATCAGCGTTAATTTCTTTTTCTATCAGCCGCAGGCCACAAGTTAATGTATTAAAATCAAGAACATTTACAATAACAGACTAATTAAATTATTTCCTCTACTGTAGTAGAAAAATGTATGGCTCTTGTGCTGATAATCAGTCACCACAAGAAACTGCATTTAATTCTCCTGGAAAGTCAGATTCCTCCCAGTGGCAATTTTAAACAACCAAGTGGCTTGAGCAACTCAGTTTGCTAGAGTCATGAAACCTATTGACTTTTGCTTATCTTTATTGTTTTTAAATGAGACTGATAGGGAACTAACTCGTTAAAACAGTGTTTTTCAGTCAATGAGCTAGAGTCATCAGCAGATGCGTGAAGCAGAGAAAAAGCATCTTAATTTCATGGAATGGGCACAGATTTTGAAATGTTTGTTCTGATCCACTTTCTATTATAACTGTAATTCAGCAAATGAGATGCGTATTTTTAAAAGAAACATACAGGGCATCTCATCACAGCTTTCCACTTGAGATCAGGACCCAGACCACTAACAGCAACAGAAGAAATGTGAGGTTATCCGTGTTTGTTTGTTTGTTTCCTTTTTATTTCGCTCCACCAGGTCTTGCTGCAGCTCTCAGGCTCTCTGGGTGTAGTATGCAGTAGTGTGTGGACTCTGTAATTACGCACAGGCTTAGCTGTTCCTCCACTTGTGGGTTCTTAGATCCCCAACCAGAGATCGAACCATGTCCCCTGCATTGGAAGGTGAATTGTCAACCACTGGACCACCAGGGAAGTCCCAGGATATCAGTTAGTTTTGAATATTCAGGAATAGCACCGAAGAAAATAAGTTGTCCAGGGTAGTTAGTTGTTCAGAAACCATAAGCAAGAAATGGCATAGGCGGTGTCTATGCATTCTAAAATCTATGTGTTCTAAAAGTGTAAGAGAATTTCTGTGTTCTCAGAGTGTTGGAAAGCAGTGAGTATGTAAACAGGCCGATGTCATGAATGGCGTGACAGTAATGCTGCTGCTGAGTCGCTTCAGTCGTGTCCGACTCTGTGCGACCCCATAGACGGCAGCCCACCAGGCTCCCCCTGTCCCTGGGATTCTCCAGGCAAGAACACTGGAGTGGGTTGCCATTTCCTTCTCCAATGCATGAAAGTGAAAAGTGAAAGTGAAGTCGCTCAGTCGTGTCCAACTCATAGTGACCCCGTGGACGGCAGCCTACCAGGCTCCTCCATCCATGGGATCTTCCAGGCAATAATGAGACCAATCTATTTCAGGGTCCCCCAAACGAAAGAGAAAGTAATGATGTTCTCTGGTGTCCTTAGGTTAAGATTTCAAAGACTATATCGTCTCGCCTACTGCCTGGTAAAAAAGGAGTTTTCCGGAGAACTTTGTGACCACAAGGGGTGGGATGGGGAGGGAGATGGGAGGGAGGTTCCAAAGGGAGGAGATATATGTATACCTGTGGCCGATTCCTGTTGACGTTTGACAGAAAATGGCAAAATTCTGTAAAGCAGTTATCCTTCAATTAAAAAATAAATTAACAACTAAAAAAATAAATAAAATTTCAAGGCTAAAAAAAAAAAAAAAAAAAGACAAAACACTTCCTCGGTAAGAATCACAGAGGCTCATCCAGGGGTGACGACCTTCTTGATATGCACAGCGCTTCCCGAAATGCCTGGCATGTGACTGGTGCTTGAAATATGTCCGTGGCATAATTCTAATTTCTTCCTCAATTCATTAATTACCCGTGTCATGTGGTGGGTCAGCTAATTTTTCATATGACACCCTTCTTCGCAACAGCTCTGCGAAGCTGGCATTCTCATGAGAATATTACAGACAGAGTGGGTGACATTTGGAGACCTTCAGGAGGGTCAAGTAAGCTGGCACTGGGCAAGGCAAGGATGTGAGTCCATCCGCTTGTCTCCAGTATCAGACGTGGCAGCATCCAGTTGTCAGCTGTGTGTGAAGCATACAGTGATGGGGAAGGCATTCATACAGTCAAGGGAGGTTTAGCAAAGACTAAGAGGTCGCTTGCTTTGCTTATAGTTGATAAGGAATCTGTATATACCCATAAGGAATACGGAGGAGGGAAGAAAAAGAGGGGAAAGAGAAGGGAACATTGCAGAAAGCTGAGGACAGAAACAAACTTAGAATTAGTAGAAGGAGGAGTGCAAGGGCATTAACTCATGGCAAGAGAGACCCGATTAAAACTCAGAAACAATAGTCTACTTTCAGTGATGACAAAGGGCCTGGAAAAGCTCACAAAGGAAGGTGCGCAAACCGTAGTGCATAATCTGAAACCTGACTCGAAGCTTTGCTTGCAATAGAAGATAAAGCTCGTCCTTCATTTTCCACCATGCAACTATGCAACATATGTGGAATCTTGAAAGGCATGCACACTCAACAATTACACACGCCTGGTAAGTCAGAATTCATGCGATGACTAGCTCAGGAATCTTTATTGATTTTGTGTCATCAGACGTGACTTTGGAGCATGAAATTTAATAACAGAACTAGTATTGCAGAAAAAGCAATTTATTTATCTTCAGAAGACTTTTCTTGCTTCAGAATGTGCAATAATTGTTCACCTTTTGCTTATTTTGACCTAACAAATGTTTGGGATATGTGTGTAGAGTGCTATAGAATACAACTAAGTTTCTATATTTTTTTTAGAAACTCAAGCTAAAATGAAACCTCATCAGCTGATATTTCAAAATCTAGTTGTGGAAGATCTGACTTTGAAGAAGAAATGAAATGGTTCCTGGCAACTCTTGCTAAAATGAAGAGATAAGTTATATACCATAATTTTATGCCAGAACTGTAACCAGTACATTTGTACCAAAAAAAAAAAAAAGCTATTGTGCCAGTCTCAGATCATTATAAATCTTAATTTGGAGAAGTACTTCTTGTCATGAAGGATCATTCCTTTCAATAGATTTGAAGTTTGTTTTTTTTTTTTAATTCAGTTCACTTCAGTCGGTCAGTCGTGTCCGACTCTTCACGACCCCATGAACCGCAGGACACCAGGCCTCCCTGTCCATCACCAACTTGCGGAGTCCACCCAAACCCATGTCCATTGGGTCTGTGATTTTTTAAATTTTTTATGTGGATTGGCCAAAAAGTTCACTTGTGTAAGATGTGATGGAAAAGCCAAATAAACTTTCTGGTCAACCAAGTGGAAATGTGTTAAGACCTTCTAAGGTCGCACACATTCTTTGAACTATCTTTCCAGACAGAAGAATACTCTTTCATTATCTTTTCAGTAAAGGATTGGCCTAAAGTCTCTAGCTCCTCTCTGGGTCAGCAGAGTGTAGTAAAATTCTAAACTCTAATACTCTCTGCCATTGTTTTGGAAATGGAACATCATTTCCATTTTATGGATAATGCTGCGGATTTAATGAGCTGTCTTCCTAGTTCTTTCAGTACTGGCACTATGAATGGCCCTCCTTGGGATGGAATAGTGACTTTAAAGGCCATCCTATAACTCCATAAGAAACACAGGACATGGGAAATAAAACACGTATTCCATCAGGGCAGGAATTGACCTCTTTAGGAAGGATTCCTGAGTTGTAGATTTCGAGACATAGCTAACTATGTGACTACACACTAGAAATCTGAAAGCACCTTTATAACCCCGATCGCAAACAGTATACATTCTTTTACACAAGGCCGATTAGTAACATGAGTGAGTCAGATAATACTTCCTCAAGTGGAAGATTTCATATAAATGGTTACAATTGCTTATAGAAAACCTATATGTGTTGAAACTTAAACCCTCTTTTTCACCATTTAACCCTAGGAATATTGAATGCCGAGTCTTCAGTTCTGCAAATGAGTATTTCAAAAGACAAGCCGTGATTTTCAGCAGAAATAATATTGGATAAGAGGCCGAAAGTAAGAAAATTGTGCCTTGCAACGCTTTCCCAATCTTGAAAGTCAGGAAAAGAGGATTTTTACAGGACCAAAAATGGTATTATTTACATTATGCAGCTTAAAACGTGCAACAGTAGACCTTTTCTTTCCCCACATGAAGAAACGTTAAGCGCAGACAACTGTATTTCCATCAATACCGTGACTTCTGATCCAGTAACAGCATCGCATACTCAACAGGAGTGCAGTGATAAAAATGCCCGGCGTCTGCTTTGGGGAAATACGACTCCCGAGTTCTTCAAATGAAAGATAATCAATCCTGGCACCCACTTGATTGCATCTGAATATGTGCTGAGTATCTCTCTGAATTTAAACTAGGTCTCAGTTCCCTGTGTGATTTCCCTCTGCCCACAGTTAGAAACACACTTTGGTTTCAACACTTTTCCGGCCCTAACTTGTCCGGATGATGGCTCCCTCTGATGTACCCCTTTCCCCAGCTTCCCCAGGCAGGACCTTCCTTTATCCTTACAGCGAACTGGGTTCAAGCCTGGATCCCGACGCCCTTTGCTCTTCCTTGTTTGTGGCTGGTATCGAACGATGACCTGTGGATAACGGGTAACGAGACCTCTTTCGAGTGTGATTATTATGAACAGGTCGCTCCACCGCAGCTCTGCCGTGTACCCCTTCCCCAACACTCTCCTCCAAAGACATTTTCTCACAGCTACCTCCCCACACGCACCTAAACTAGGGGCCCCAGGAAAATGCCCAGTTCAGTGCCCATCAGTCGGATTCCATCATGTGCACTAACCTCAGTGATGAGATGAGGGAGCCTGGGAGGCTGGAGCTAGGTGAGCATAGGGCTGCAGCTTACGGAGACGCAGCACTGGAAGAGACGATGCTCGGGGCTGGATGGTGGTACTTGTTCCTGGGCTATGGATTACACAGCCCACGGGATTCTCCAGGCCGTAATCCTGGGGTGGGGAGCCTTTCCCTTCTCCAGGGGATCTTCCCCACCCAGGGGTCGAACCCAGGTCTCCCGCACTGCAGGTCGATTCTTTACTAGTTGAGCCACCAGGGAACCCTATAACGTTGTGGATGGAGGAGCAAGTCAGGAAGAAGATGGGAAATGCAGCTGGATACATTGGGCTTCAGAGGTGAGTGTCACCATATTCGTGTGTGGGCTTCCAATACATTGTTGGCTTTCTGAGTCTGAAGTGTGGCAGACAGGTCACGTGAAAAGGCTCTGAATGTTGGGAGAGCAGCTGGGAGACTGTAAACTGGAGGGGTTGGCATACTTTTTCTATGAAAGGCCAGAGAGTGAATGTTTTAAGCTTTGTGCACCATAGAGTCTCCATTGCAACTCTTCAACTCACTGCCGCAGCTCAAAAGCAGCCGTAGACTGTATGCCAACCAGTGGGTGTGGCCATGTTCCAATAAAACTTTATTTACAAAAACGAGTGGTGGGCCTGAGTTGGTCCTTGGGCTGTCTTTTACCAACTTTTGCTATCAATGGTGAACTGAAGAGGTGGAGCAGGCCTCTGAGGAATATACGTACTTAGCACAGTGTTTCTGAAAGCTTAGAGTAAAGGAATCTCCTGGGAGCTATTTGAAGGGCAGAGGTTTCCAAGCCGCAAAGGAGTTTCACTTGCAATAGAGATCCAAGCTTGGCTTTAAGTGATGGACAATGATACTGAGCATAAAGAAAAAAGGATGAGGGCCGTTTCCTGCAGGCTGGTGGAAGAGGCTGTAGTCAGCATCCTTACGAAATTGAGAGTAATTAAGACCACTGCTCACACATTGTAGCCCAAAAGGTTTCATTTTATGGTGGGGGGCAGAAGTCTGCCTACGGTAGGTGAAGAGACATGGGGAAATAAAAGCAAAGCCACAGTGGCTCTACATAGCTTTTATGTATGTGTGTGTATATGTCTATGTACATATACATAGCTTTTATGTACATATACATGACATATACATAGATTTTATGTGTACATGTCTGTGTACTGAACCCGGGTCTCCTGCCCTGCAGGCAGACTCCTTACTGTCTGAGCCACCAGGGAAGCCCTGTATATATATCATATATATATATATATGCGCACACGCCTGCACACGCATGTGTGTGTGTATGTATGTATATGTATGTTTGGCTGCAATGGGTCTTAGTTGCAGCATACAGGATCTTTTGTTGTGGCGTGTGGGTTTCTCCACTTGTGGTGTGTGAGCTCCGGAGTGTGGTTTCTAGAGCAAGCTGTTTAGTTGCCCAACCAGCAATCGAACCCACGTCCTCTGCATTGCAAGGTAGATTCTTAAATATCAGACCCCCTAGATCTATACCCTCCAGCTTGTTCATGAAGAGGAAAGCAAAGGGGGTTTTTAACTGGAAGAAGAGGTTCCAGGGAAATACCTCTTTGTTTTAAGGTAGGAGAGACATCACCATATTTGAGTACTGGTGACAAGGAGCCAGTGGAGAAGGGACGAGAGGATCTCAGGAGAGAGAGGGCAGCTAATGTTCACATCCTGGATATTGGAGAAACAATTGTTTGGCAACTAGGGTTTCATGGGAACTGTTGTTGAGTTGCTCAGTCGTGTCCGACTCTTTGCAGCCCCATGGACTGCAGCACGCCAGGCTTCCCTGTCCTTCACTATCTCATGGAGCTTGCTCAAACTCATGTCCATTGAGTCAGTGAGGCCATCCAACCATCTCATCCTCTGTCATCCCCTTCTCCTCCCACCTTCAATCTTTCCCAGCATCAGGGTCTCTTCCATGAGTCAGTTCTTCACAACAGGTAGCCAAAGTATTGGAGTTTCAGCTTCAGCATCAGTCCTTCCAATGAATATTCAGGACTGATCTCCTTTAGGATGGACTGGTTGGATCTCCTTGCAGTCCAAAGGACTCTCAAGAGTCTTCTCCAGCATCAGAATTCAAAAGCATCAGTTTGGTCCTCAGCCTTCACTATGGTTCAAATCTCACCTATGTACAAAATCACCAGAAAAACCATAGCTCTGACTATATGCACCTTTGTTGGCAAAGTGATGTCTCAGCTTTTTAATATGCTGTCTAGGTTGGTCATAGCTTTTTTTTTCTTTTTTTTTTTTAAAAGAAGCAACCATCTTTTAACTTCATGGCTATAGTCCACAGTGATTTTGGAGCCCAAGAAAATAAAGTCTGTCACTGTTTCCATTTTTTTCTCCATCTATTTGCCATGAAGTGATGGGATCAGATGCCGTGATCTTAGTTTTTTCATTGTTGAGTTTTAAGCCACTTTTTCACTCTCTTCTCTCACCTTCATCAAGATGCTCCTTAGTTCCTCTTTGCTTTCTGCCATTAGAGTGGTATCATCTGCATAACTGAGGTTGTTATTTTTCCCAGCAGTCTTGATTCCAGCTTGTCATTCATCCAGCCAAGCATTTTGCATGATGTACTCTGCCTAGAAGTTAAATAAGCAGAGTGACAGTGTATAGCCTTGACATACTCCTTTCCCAATTTTGAATAACTTGGCCTTTCCATGTCCGTGTTTCATGGAAACAGGCATTTATGAACAGAGAATAAAAGCAAAGTGTCAGTTGCAGCTCAGTTCAGAGGCAAGGAGATAAAGCGATTCCCACTGACGCGCTCTTTGGTTTTGCTAAGCTGGGCCTTAGGCCATCTGCTCAAGGTAAGGTGGGAGGTCCTGTGGCTGGTTGGCTGGAACGGGTGCAAAAGATGAGAGGGAGAAGCAGGTAGGAGAATGGAAGGGCTGTGCGTGGACTCTGCATCAGAACTCAAGTCCAGTTTCTCCCATGAGCCTTCAATATCCCTCCTGGGTGGCATTCACCATTGTTGACTGAAAAAAGATAAGCGACAACCTGAAAGCAGAGAGTGGTTTTATTCCGTGGAAATTCTTAGGACTTTAAGCCTGGCAAGCAGCATCAAGTGCCCCTGAGAGAACGGTTGTTGGGGGGTTGGGCGTAGCCAAGTTATATAGAAGTTTGCAACAAAGGGGGACAGGTCGTCTGAACATCAAAGATTACTGTTACTTAAGGAAGAGCAGACATCTCAAGTTAAGGTATTTAGCATTCTTCTGTGTATGAGAAGGAGGCTTCCCTGGTAGCTCAGCTGGTAAATAATCTGTCTGCAATGCAGGAGACCCCAGTTCGATCCCTGGGTTTGGGAAGACTCCCTGGAGGAGGGCATGGCGACCCACTGCAGTATTCTTGCCTGGAGAAGGCCCACGGACAGAGGAGCCTGGTGGGGTGCGGTCCCTGGGGTCGCCAAGAGTTGGACACGACTGAAGTGACTAAGCACGTGTATGGGAAAACGCAAGCATCTGGGGGGTCCCTGAAATAGTTCTTTCACACGCATCTCAGCTATTAGGGGCCAGCACCCTGTATTTTCATACCCGAGGGAGCGGCTGCTGTCTGATGGCTGTTAGATAGCAGGGAGTCTTCTCCTTTCTGAATTCCCTTAGGGCTCACCGTTGGATGCGAGCTCAATGAAATGTCATCTTTGTTCTCTGGGAGGCACGTTGTGGTGTCTATTTTTTTTTTTTTTTTCCGCTCAGTCGTGTCCAACTCTTTGTGACCCCGTGGATTGTAGCCCACCAGGCTCCTCCGTCCATGGGATTCTCCAGGCAAGAATACTGGAGTGGGTTGCCATTTCCTTCTCCAGGGGATCTTCCTGACCCAAACCCAGGTCTCCCACATTAGAGGCAGAAGCTTTAACCTCTGAGCCATCAGGGAAGCCCTGCGGTGTCTATAGGAAGAGGTAACCAAGAGCTCCCCACAGAGGCAGTCCTTCGTTCTCTCTTTCTGTTTCACACACACACACATAGGCACACACACACACAGGAGGTCAGATGCTCTGTGAGTGTTGCACACTAGCCTTGTACGCCCAGCCAGTAGCCTTGTTGCCATTCCCCAAGCCTGCCAACTCTCTCCCTCTCCAGGTATTAAAACTTATATCCATTTCCAGGAGCCTAACTCTAACCCTAACCCTACCCCCGACATACCTTCTCCCCCTCCATCCCCTTAAACACTTAGGACATTGTACCTCAATAAAGCACCCTTTTCACAGAGGAGATGAGGCAAGAAGTGCTGGAGGAGAGCCTGCTTTCCAAGGCGAGCAAAAACCCAACAAAGGAAATCACCTAGGCAAACTGCTGGATTGTTGTTCAGTCGCTCAGTCGTGTCTTGACTTTTTGCGACCCCATGGACTTCAGCACGCCAGGCTTCCCTGTCCTTAACTATCTCCCGAGTTGGTTCAAATTCTGCTTAGAAGTCACCATTCCTGCGTGAACAATTTCTTATCAGAAAGGAATGATCCAGAATTTGTGATGATGACAAAAGCAGGAAGAAGTGTCAGAAAACACGCCGCTGACTCTCTCCTGAAAAACAGTCACCTCACTCTCATATCCTCCTGCCAAAGAGCTTTCAGCATTTCTACATTCATTCTCAAAAAAAAAAAAAACAAAAACAAAAAACAAACAAACCCAAGGCTGTCGAATCAATTGAGTTAATTGATCGGCCCTTTCAGGTACTCTGTTTCATGAATAATGGAACTGTGTCTTAAGTCAAAAGATCGTTTTCTATTCCGGACGTGCAAGGTAAAAAAACCCATTATACATAATAGATCAAATTAATTGAGTTATAACCTGTAAAGTTACCAGTAATGGCTTGCACAGAGTTAGATATAATCATTATATGTGGGATTAATTATACTGAGTCTATGTTCATTTTCCAAAAAAAGCTATAAAGTGTCGCGTCTTAGGCTGTTCAGCAAATGCAATAAGGATTCAAAACCATCTACTTGGCAGGTCGTTTCAAACTCTCTCCTAAGCAATTATTCAAAAATTCACATACAACAACTGAAGTTTTTGCCCTTTACCAGTTGAAAAGAAGTGTCCAAAGTCATATTCTTATAAATCTTATATATACACTAGCTTCATCTTAATATTTTAGTACTTGTTGTGATTCAGTCTCTGGGAGGCGCAGGAAGGAACTTTCTGAGGGATCAAACTGTTCTTTTTGATTTGGGGGGTTGTTTATGGTTATTTGCAAATGTAAAAAGTCATGAAGCTGTGAATAGTTAGGTTTGAGGGCTTCCTAGATGGTGCTTTTCAATTAGTGTTAGTCCTCAGTCATTTCCAACTCTTTGCGACCCCATGAGCTATAGCCCACCTGGCTCCTTTCTCCGTGGGATTTCCCAGGCAAGAACACTGGAGTGGGTTGCCATTTCTGTCTCCAGGGGATCTTCCTGACCCAGGGATAGAACCTGGATCTTTTGCATTGCAGACAGATTTTTTACCATCTGAGCTACTAGGGAAGCTTGCTAATGGTAAGAAATTCACCCACCAACGCAGGAGAGACAAGAGACACGGGTTCAGCATCTGGGTCGGGAAGATCTCCTGGAGAAGGAAATGGCAACCCACTCCAGTATTCTTGCCTTGGAAATATCACGAATGGAGGAGCCTGCCGAGCTGCAGTCCATGGGGTCGCAAAGAATCGGACACGACTGAGAGACTAACCCATGTGTGTACTGTAGGTTTACATGGTAGAATGAATCATCGCTGATTTAGAGATCTTCTGTCAGATGTTTCCATAGATAAGCATGCGGCTACTGCTGCTGCTAAGTTGCTTCAGTCGTGTCCGACTCTGTGCAACCCCAGAGACGGCAGCCCACCAGGCTCCCTCATCCCTGGGATTCTCCAGGCAAGAACACTGGAGTGGGTGGCCATTTCCTTCTCCAGTGCATGAAAGCGAAAAGTAAAAGTAAAGTCGCTCAGTCGTGTCTGACTCTTAGCGACCCCATGGACTGCAGCCCACCAGGCTCCTCTGTCCACGGGATTTTCCAGGCAAGAGTACTGGAGTGGGGTGCCATTGCCTTCTCCAAGATAAGCATGCGTTAGTAGAAGAACCATTTCTTTGCCAAATTCTAATGTGATTATTGACAGACACCCACCAAGTCCTGGCTTGCAAGCTGTAAATAAGCCATGTCCTGATCCTGCAGCCAGAAGACCTCATTCTCCCACAGGAGAGGGAGTATCCTCTATTATCTTGTGCAACCTCTGTCTGCACAAATGGTGTGGCATCTTACAAAGAAGCCAAGATAAGACTGTTTTTTGTAACGCTCACTTCTCCAAAGTCTATATTCCATTCCCACATTCCCAGTATTTAAAAATGGAACCATTTGACCTTTTTTTTTTTTTTTTTTAAACCTGAGACACAGTTCTGTTGTCAGATTCAAGGTTAAGGGCAGTCATCTCATGACAAAGGATGGAACAAATCTCTACTTTCACGATCTCATTCTTTAGACAATTTGTGTTGCACATTAATGATGCCATTTTGTATTTTCTGTGTTCCTCTTGTATCTGATCATGTGCTTTTATTGAAAATTTACAGAGTTGAGATTTGTCTGTGCTGACTTGGCCCAGGGAGCAAGGAGGGACTATAACAAGACAGCAAAGGAGGGTGGATTTTTCTGTGTTCTCAGAAATACTCTGTGATTTCTTTTTTCTCCTTGTGATCACTGTCATTTTCATCTTCTTATCTGCAGACTCTTATCACAACTGTCCTTTTGTGCAAAGTAGAAAATTGTCGATATTTCTCTTATCTGTTCGTTTAAATGGGAAAAGGTCTTTCAATATTCTGAAACTGTTTTAACCCTCTTGTGCCCTTGGCTGATTTAAAACTTGGATATTATTGAGACGGAATGTGACGAGGTCTTGCGTCAAATCCCAGTGATGACTTTCAATGTCACTCTTCCCCCCGGCCTTCTTCCTTCTTCCCTATGGAGCCTCAAATTGGGAACTTAATTTGCTGAGTTTGGTATTTAATCAAAGAGGCTGAATGTGAATTAAATTCAGGCCTCTAGAGACAAGAGTTTATTCACCCTTTGCCAAAGAATTTGGACTTCCCTGGTGGCTCAGACGGTAAAGCATCTGCCTACAACGTGGGAGACCCAGGTTCAATGCCTGCATCAGGAAGATCCCCTGGAGAAAGAAATGGCAACCCAACCCAGTCCTCTTGCCTGGAAAATCCCATGGACGGAGGAGCCTGGTGGGCTACAGTCCCTGGGGTCTCAAAGAGTCTGACATGATAGAGCAACTTCACTCACTTTGCCAAAAAATAACCTTTTCTGTCAACAGAAAGGGATACTGAGTATTTGTTGGCCTCTGATAGTGTATGCAGGATTTCTCGTATATAATCCCCAAAGGGGAAACTTTAACAGAAGTGAGTTATGATGGACAGTATGGATGCATTTTACAGGTCTTTGGAACAATTCTTTTGTAAAGTCTGTACTCCTTATGCTTTCAGAGTATGCATTGGTTTTTAGAAATGCCTTGAAATTTTCACAAAGGCGACTGTACCCTAAAAGGGGAGGTGTTGAGGGGAGACAAGAGAATTTGTTTCTGTGGGCATTTGATGTTTCCTGGAACTGTTGTCCCCAAAAGAAACATTGTTTGGAAGATCATAAGTGAGGGAAGAATGTCTCTTATTAGCCTTACCAGTCAAAATCAACCTGGCTTGGGAAGAATAGCATCATGTATAATGAAAATCATATTTGTTCATCAAGAAAGGAAGGCAAAATTGAATCATTAGATTATTGTCTATTCCAGTAGTCACGTATGGATGTGAGAGTTGGGCCGTAAAAAAGTCTGAGCACCAAAGATTTGATGGTTTTGAACTGTGGTGTTGGAGAAGACTCTTGACAGTCCCTTGGACTGCAAGGAGATCAAACCAGTCCATCCTAAAGGAAATCAGCCCTGAATATTCATTGGAAGGACTGATGCTGAAGCTGAAGCTCCAGTACTTTGGCCGCCTGATGTGAAGAACTTGACTCATTGGGAAAGACTCTGACTCTGGGGAAAATTGAAGGTGGGAGGAGAAGGGGATGACAGAGGATGAGATGGTTGGATGGCATCACTGACTCGATGGAGTTTGAGTAAACTCTGGGAGTTAGTAATGGACAGGGAGGCCTGGCGTGCTGCAGTCCATGGGGTCACAAAGAGTCAGACACGAATGAGCTGAACTGAACTGATGTCCTGGCTAGCTATTGTAAATAGTGCCTCTGAGAAGCATTGCCGAGTGTGTCTATCTTTTGGAATTATGGTTGTTACCAGAAAGGACACTTTTGAAGCCTAGCATGGCCAGGTGATTGCTAGGCTAGATGCCGTGAATACAGACTTTAGTCATCTGAGAAATCAGTGTGCACAGATGAGGAGCTATGAGACAGTGCCCAGACGGAAATATGCAGGCACATTTTCCTGACGTGTTGATTTGCTTGCCATGGTCATTCTTGTCCTTGCCTCTGAAATGGGTGAAGTTTTCCCAGTAAAGACAATGGAAGGATGGTACTGCATTATATATCTACGGATTTCTTGCAAATTTGCCTGTGCACACCTGCTCAGGAAATTATGATATAGAGCAGCAAATCCATTTGCATGCGTACAGCAGCTCAGTGAGTTACGAAAATGCATCAAAGAGCAGGCGCCAGAGAATTCAAAATGTTGCTCCTTTCCCTCCTCTATTCCCCCACCCTCCCGCCCAACCGAAGCTTTACTGATTGTCTTTCGGACTCCTACTGTTTATCCTGAAATGTAATAAATGAAAGGGAAAATATCACCCATTTATTCTGGTCTTTTCCCGAATGGCTTCTACTTTGAGATAACCAGATCGTCCATGACGGAAAGCTATTCCTCGTACAGAATCACATGAAGACAGGAAGGAGGGATAATAGAATCAGCATATCACGCTTGCTACCCCGTAATGGTGTCATACATCAAAGCTGTGATCACTGCTGACTTCCAGAATCTTTATGTGAAAGGTTGATGGGGGCTTTCAGAGAGTCCCATCCGGGTGACCCCTCCAGAACCACAGGTCAATCTTACCGGTATGATCGGTGCCACTCCCCTGCCCCGTCAAATCAACTCTGAAGCTAATCAAGTTTCTAGAGCTAAATAGCTCTTTGTATATCTATGTGTATACCTATGGCTGATTCATGTTGAGGTTTGACAGAAAACAGCAAAATTCTGTAAAGCAATTATCCTTCAGTAAAAAATAAACTAATTTTTTAAATGCATGCAATAAAGAAGTATATTTTTTTTTTAAAAAGCCACCACAAGAATGTAACGTGTAATATACCTAGATTGTGGGAAAGCTTACAGGAACATGGAGTCAAGTTCTTAAAGACATAAATGGCACAGGAGAAAAATGCTGGGGAACTGAAAGAAGTTTTAGCTGACATATCAGTCATAGGAGTCCTGACTCAGATTACCTACTGACGCTTTATCTTTCTGCAGGAAGTGAAAAATAAATAAATAAGTGAACATGGCTGGTAATGAAATGATACTTAGGAATACGTATTAAATTTGTTCCTGGTATTATGATTAAGTTTTTAAATGCCTGAACTAGAGATAGTTGGTGAAGAAAGTTTTAGGTAAAGGATGCTATTTTGACTTGGGATAGCCAATCATACTGGTTTGCCTGGGACTGACTGGATTCCTGAGGTACGGGACTTTCAGTGCTAAGATTGGGATGCTGTCTTACTCCTTGTTGGGAAAGTTATGGCCAACCTAGACAGCATAATATAAAGCAGAAACATTACTTTGCCAACAAATGTCCATCTAGTCAAGGCTATGGTTTTTCCAGTAGTCATGTATGGATGTGAGAGTTAGACTGTAAAGAAAGCTGAGAGCTGAAGAATGGATGCTTTTGAACTGTAGTGTTGGAGAAGACTCTTGAGAGTCCCCTGGACTGCAAGGAGATCCAACCAGTCAGTCCTAAAGAAAATCAGTCCTGAATATTCATTGGAAGGACTGATGCTGAAGCTGAAACTCCAATACTTTGGCCACCTGATGCAAAGAACTGACTCACTGGAAGAGACGCCGATGTTGGGAAAGAATGAAGGCAGGAGAAGAAGGGGACGACAGAAGATGAGATGGTTGGATGGCATCACCGACGCAATGGACATGCATTTGGTTAAACTCCAGGAGTTGGTGATGGACAGGGAGGCCTGGCGTGCTGCAGTCCATGGGGGTCACAAAGAGTCAGAAATGACTGAGTAACTGAACTGAACTGAACTGAACTGATTGTTATTCAGTCATTAAGCTGTGTCTGACTCTGTGACCCCCACGGATTGCAACACGCCAGGCTCATCTGTCGTCCACTGGCTCCTGGAGCTGGCTCAAATTCATGTCCATTGAGCCAGTGATGCCATCCAACCATCTCATCCTCTGCTACCTCCCTTCTCCTTCTGGAAAAGGAAATGGCAATCTACTCCAGTCTTCTAGTCTGGAGAACCCCATGGACAGTATGAAAAGGCGAAAAGATTGGGATATCCTGGGCAGATATGGACAGTGGGTCTTTCCTTCTGAGGTTTGCTTTGACATGGATGGCGCTTTGGAAAATATTGATGGTGAGATTGAGCAGCAGGTACCCAAAGGTTTATGACTCTATTCTATTTGGGGTTAGGTTTAAGAATTTCTGTTATAATAAAAAAATTAATAAGAGAGTAAAGATAAAGCAATCTCTGCTTTCAATATTGTTTCTGAATGATAAGGGTGTCTTCTCCATTTTGTCATCTCTGGAGAATCAAGGGGTCAAAATAAGGGATCTTAGGGAACCTGTGGGCCTGGTGAAGGCCACTCAAACTTTGTGTTACAGGGAGAACTTTTGGCAAAGATGTGAAGCTGGAGACAAATTTCCTTCTAGGTAGACCATGTGTGCTTCCATTGAACACGTCATACGGCGGTTTAGTTACCAGTTAGACAATGGCGAACTCAGGAAATGATTTATTTGCAGAGAACATTGTTTATATCTGAGACTTGATGTGAGGTCTTGTTGGAAATACAGTGCCACCACACTCACAGAGCATCTTTCTCCGGGGACTGGTCATCAGCAACAAGTTAGTTCTGCAGTGCTGAACCTGAGGTCCACAGGAAACAGATATTTCTGAGAACTGGATATTTTAAGCTCACGTGGCAGTTTAATGCCACGAGGGAATACGCGCGAAGGAAGCAGAGACCCTCCGTCACGTAATCTAATATTTGACAAGTTTTAGACAAACGTTTTGACAGCTTTCAGGTCAATGTTTCACAGTGTTTAGATTATCCGTCCTGAAAGAGGCAGCTAAATGCCATGTGACCTGAGTAATGTTTAAGAGGTAAAGTAAAACGGTGTCAGGAAATGACGGTCAGCCCCAAATATTTTCACTTTCTCCTTGGATACAAGTTGAGCTTATTCCGTAAAACCCTTTTCGGCTTAAGTCAATAAAGAGAATGTGAGAAATAGCAAGGATTTCCCTGGTGGCTCAGATGGTAAAGAATCTGCCTGCAATGCAAGAGACCCAGGTTCCACGCCCGGTTCGGAAAGATCCCAAGGAGAAGGAAATGACAACCCACTCCAGTATTCTTGCCTGGGAAAGCCCATGGACAGAGGAGCATGGTGGACTCTAGTCCACGGGGTTGCAAAGAGTTGGACCCAACTGAGCGAAGGTGCCTAAGAATGGCAGAATCTGGTAGAACAAGCCTGGTAGACACCCGCTCCCCACCTGACCTCAGAGCTTCCATGGGGCCATGTGAGTGCTATACAAATTCATGTGGACTTGTGCCCCTGACAAGCCCTTTGCCCACTGAGCGTGCTTATGCACAGTGATGCCCAGCTGCAAGAGTGGAGGCAACTGGCTGCACGCTGGTCTCTGCAGACCGAGCCTCTTGGAACTGGATCTCTGCCTCGCTGGATGGCTATGTGTGGTCCTGTGCACAGGATACGTGTGTATGTATTTCTCTGCTCAGTCGTGTCCCAGTCCTTTGCAACCCCAGTGACTGTAGCCCGCCAGGCTCCTCTGTCCATGGGATTTCCCAGGCAAGAGGACTGGAGTAGGTTGCCATTTCCTCCTCCAAGAGAGTATGTGTGTTCATCCCGAAACCTAGACATGAACTAGGGTGAAGTGAAGTGAAAGTTGCTCAGTCGTGTCTGACTCTTTGTGACCCCGGGGAACTATACAGTCCATGAGAATTCTCCAGGCCAGAATACTGGAGTGGGTAGCCTTTCCCTTCTCCCGGGGCTCTTCCCAACCCAGGAATTGAACCCAGGTCTCCCACCTTGCAGAAAGATTCTTTACCAGCTGAGCCACCAGGGACGTCCAAGAATACTGGAGTGGGTAGGCTATCCCTTCTCCAGCGGATTTTCCTGACCCAGGAATCAAACCACGGTCTCCTGCGTTGCAGGTGGAGTCTTTACCAACTGAGCTATCAGGGAAGCTGGACTAGGGTAACACCCTCATATCGAGGGCAGGCAAACACAAAACCTGTCATCAGAACCAGGGGCCTAGCAGAGAAGGGACTAGAGTTTTTCATTTGAAGTTGCCCACAGCACCCTGAGGGAGGAAGACCTGGGATTCCAGGTTCTTTATTGGAAACAGCCAGCTCTGCTTTACTTTACTGACTGCGGACTCCTTGAAAGTCCAATGAATGGGATAAAATACGACCTTTTTTCTATGATGCTGTTCGGGTGAGAGCAGCCGGGTTTTGTGGCTCCTGGGAGCTCGCCGTCAAGACTCTGCGTTTAATAGAAAACATCGTTCGTTTAGAAGGCTTAGGAAGCAGCCTGTGCCTTCGGGCAAGATTGGTTTGAGGGTTTACATGTGCACAGCGCCATCGTCAGGGCAACCTGGGGCGTGCGTGATTTCCACAGCGAGTCAGCCGCTGGGAGGAAGCCTGCGGGGAGGAATGTCTGCTCAGCGGCTCCTCTCAAACCTTCTGGGACTCCTTGGACTGTAGTCCGCCAGGCTCCTCTGTCCGTGAGGTTCTCCGTGGCATGGGTTGTCATTTCCCTCCTCCAGGGGATCTTCCCAACGTGGGGATCGAACCCCTGTCTCCTGCGTTGGCAGGCAGATTCTTTACCACTGACCCAGCTGGACAGCTCCATGTTGCGGTCACCGTCATCATTAATGGGATGAGGAGAAGTCAGTGTCTGCAGGTTCCATGCCGGCACGGCAGGTAAATAGGGTGCTATGGACATGAGTTTGAGTGGACTCCGGGAGTTGGCGATGGACAGGGAGGCCTGGCGTGCTGCAGTCCATGGGATCACAAAGAGTCGGACATGACTGAACGACTGAACTGAACACTCTAAGGAGTTCTGCCTGCCTTGGAGTGTGTGAGTGTGTGAGTGTGCCCTGTGGAGGCTCAGGTCAGCAGTGTCCTGCCGCTGGGCCACGGGCTCTGAGTGCAGCAGACAGGGCTTGCATAGCCTGTGGCATCAGCCCTCTTGGAGGAGGTCACCATTAACCCCACCACAGAGCCCCCGAGCTGACGACCCACAAAACTACAGAGCAATTATACCAAATAAGTTCTTGCACTGTTAAGAAAGTTCCAGGCCCACAACAGATTTCTTTCCTTATGGCAGAAAGCAAAGAGCCTCTTGAGGAAATGGAAAGAGGAGAGTGGAAAAGCTGGCTTAAAGCTCAACATTCAAAAAACAAAGATCATGGCATCTGGTCCCGTCACTTCATGGCAAATAGATGGGGAAACAGTGGAAACAGTGACAGACTTTATTTTGGGGGGGCTCCAAAATCACTGCAGGTGGGGACTGCAGCCATGAAATTAAAAGACGCTTACTCCTTGGAAGAAAAGTTATGACCAACCTAGACAGCATATTAAAAAGCAGAGACATTACTTTGCCAACAAAGGCCCGAATAGTCAAAGCTATAGTTTTTCCAGTGGTCATGTATGGGTGTGAGAGTTGGACTGTGAAGAAAGCTGAGCGCCAAAGAATTGATGCTTTTGAACCGTGGTGTTGGAGAAGGCTCTTGCGAGTCCCTTGGACTGCAAGGAGATCCAACCAGTCCATCCTAAAGGAAATCAGTCCTGAATATTCATTGGGAAGACTGATGCTGAAGCTGAAGCTCCTATAACTTGGACATCTGATGCAAAGAACTGACTCACTGGAAAAGACCCTGATGCTGGGAAAGATTGAGGGCAGGAGGAGAAAGGGACAAAAGAGGAGGAGATGATTGGATGGCATCACCGGCTCAATGGACATGAGTTTGAGCAAGCTCCGGGACTTGGTGATGGACCGGGAGGCCTGGAGTGCTGCAGTTCATGGGGTCCAAAAGAGCTAGACCCAACTGAGCGACTGAACTGACTGACTGACTTGAGAAAACTCTTATTTCTTGTAAGAGCTAAGAGCATGCTCTGAGCAGAGGCAGCAATGTAGGTTTGGAGTCACAATAGATGGAGGGGCCCAGAAAAGGAGACTAGTCCAAGAGGATGATGGCTGGGACATTTCCTTGGTGACACCTGGGCTAGGCTTTGCTCTTGAGTTCAGGAGCAAGCCTTCCTTGCAAATGATAAGCCCCATCTCCCAGTAGCCTTTTCCAAAACATCTCTGCTCAGCTGACCTTTATGTTTTCTTTAAGAAAGATGAAAAACTACTCAAGAGCAGTGTGGCGGATTAGATAGTGCAGCATGAATTGGGAAAAGACTGACGTTTGCTGAAATCTCAGGGATCCCCCCTGGACTTGCACTGTGACCTAAGTCACAACTGTTGCTCTCGGTTTGCATTGTAGAATCAACACCAGTTCAGTCCAGTCACTCAGTTGCTTAAGTATTTGTCACCTATGCGATTATATTAGACTTGAGTAAAGTTACCTGAGTTGTTAACCCAAAGAAAAAAAGAATGTTTGAATTAAGCCATAATTTGCTGATTTTGTCTGCTAGCTCGGCAATTTCACTTTCTGTCTTTTCTTCATTTTTCCTTTTTATTCTTTGTCAGTGTTAATATAGGTAATCTATCTGTATGGTGCTGCCTTAATTGATAAGAAAAAGATCAGTAATTGTGAGATGCTTTTTAAGTGAACTCTATGAGAAAATTCGTCATGTCTATAGTGTAAAGAGAAATCACTGACATAAGTCTGTCCCTAATGGCAATGCTGATTTTAGAAGTATGCCCCTCCCCACTTTCATCACCATAGAAACACTGACTCTTTCTTTTTCTCTTGAGTATGTAACAGAATTAAAGGATGGAATGACTGCCATCTTGTGTTGCATTTGTTAAGCGTTATTCAACTGCCTTCGAGAAAAATAGAAATAAAATCTCTATATTTCTAACTCCTGGGGTTCACTAAGTAGGGAAAGCTCTTCATCTCTTATAAATAGCTTTTTTTCTTCATCAGGGACTGAGTATGATATATATATTTTAAATACCTGTAATGAATAATGAAATTTAAAATCCAGCAAAGCATCTGAGTCATCCTTTCCCTTCATCCAGAAGAATCAGTATTGACATCTAGCAAAGAAGAATTTTTTTTTATCTTGATCTCATTGCATCAAAGTATTATTTAGCTATATCTAATAACTTTATTTAAGTGATAAGGTTGCTTGTATTGTTGAAAAGCTGGTAGGGTTATGATTGACTAATACAGGCATCTCTTGTTTTATCGCATTTTGTATCACTTGGCTGCACTGCAGGATACTTCAGATTTTACAAATTGAAAATTGAGTTATCTCTAGGATAGACAGGGAGGCCTGGCGTGCTGCGATTCATGGGGTTGCAAAGAATCGGACACGACTGAGCAACTGAGCTGAACTGAACTGAATAACTTTAAGCCATAATGTTACCTGTATTGTTTAAAAGCTGGTGGGGTTATGATCCACTAAGACAGACAAAACTCATTTCATTGCACTTTGTATCACTCTGCTGGACTGCAGGATCCTTCAGATTTTGCAAATTGAAAATGTGTGTCAAGCCTGGGTTGTTAGCTGACGGTTAGCCCCTTTAAGCAGTGAAGCACTTTAAGATCTATACATTGCTTTTCAAGTATAATGTTATTGTGCCCTTGACAGATGACAATATAGCATAAACATTCCTTTCATAATGCACTAGGAAACCAAAAAATTTGTACCGCTTGCTTTATTGCAATATTAGCTTTCTTGCAGTGGCCTAGAGCCAAACCTGCAGTAACTCCAAGATATGCTTGTATTTTGTTACAGAAGCTTGAACAGACTAAGACATCTGAAACAAAACTATAAATTATTTTAAATGTTACTTTTATCTATTTATTTTTTTAAAGTCTTTATTGAATTTGTCACATTATTGTTTTCTATTTTGGTTTTCTGGCTGAGAGGCATATAGGATCTTTGCTCCCCAACCAGGGGGTCAAACTCACATCCCCGGCACTAGAAGGTAAAGTTTTAAACAGCTAGACCACCAGGGAACTCCCTAAATGTTACTTTTAAAAAGTGTCTTGTAAATAAGACTGAAGAGTTAAAAAAATTTTTTTTCCAGCTCGTGTTGTCATTAAATTTATTATCATTACATAGTTAAAGCCAGATAAACAGATATTAAGTAAAGCATGTGCATTCACGATTATTAAATGAAATTTCTTTAAGTGAATCTTTCATTGATGTAAGTAGAAGCCTCTCCCCTCATTTTAAATTTATTTATGTATTTCCGTATATAAGAGTATCTCAGCTTGGATACTGTTGACATCGGGGCAGGATAATTCCTTTGGGGGGATGGACCTGTCCTGTGCATTGTGGGATTTTTAGTGATGTCTCTGGTCTCTCCCACTAAATGTCAGTTGAGGCGTCCAAAAATGCCTACAGACTCTGCCAGGTCTCCCCTGGGGAGCATATTTCCCCTTCCCTCCAAAATGACCCTGCCGGCTAATCGTTGGGTCCCTCTTCAGTTTTCTGAGAATAAACACTTGGAAATAATGAGCTGCAAAAGGATTTACGACCCATCACTAAGTTCATTTTTTTCTCAAATTCTCATAATTAAGCCAAAAAGAGTTATAACAAGACTCGTAAAATGATGATTAATTTTATAATTTTTCCTTTGAAAGTGAAAGTGTTAGTCGCTCTGCTGCTGCTGCTAAGTCGCTTCAGTCGTGTCCGACTCTGTGCGACCCCCGTGGACTGCAGCCTAGTCATGTCCAACTCTTTGCGGCCCCATTGACTGGAGCCCACCAGCCTCCTCTGTCCATAGAATTCTCCAGGCAAGGATACTGGAGTGAGTAACTGTTCCCTTCTCCAGGGGATCTTCCCGACCCAGGGATCAAACCCAGGTCTCTTGCATTGTAAACAGGTTCTTTACCGTCTGAGTCAACAGGGACGCCCCGATAAAGAGTTGATGACAATCGAAAATATTGTTAAATTATAATAAACCAAGGCTATGGTTTCTCCTGTGGTCATATATGGATGCGAGAGTTGGACTGTGAAGAAAGCTGAGCACCGAAGAATTGATGCTTTTGAACTGTGGTGTTGGAGAAGACTCTTGAGAGTCGCTTGGACTGCAAGGAGATCCAACCAGTCCATTCTGAAGGAGATCAACCCTGGGATTTCTTTGGAAGGAATGATGCTAAAGCTGAAACTCCAGTACTTTGGCCACCTCATGAGAAAAGTTGACTCATTGGAAAAGACTCTGACGCTGGGAGGGATTGGGGGCAGGAGGAGAAGGGGACGACCGAGGATGAGATGGCTGGATGGCATCACGGACTCGATGGACGTGAGTGTGAGTGGACTCCGGGAGTTGATGATGGACAGGGAGGCCTGGCGTGCTGTGATTCATGGGGTCACAAAGAGTCGGACACGACTGAGCAACTGAACTGAACTGAAGAGATGTGATAAATGACATGATATTCTTTGGGGAAATACCTGTGCAGGTGTTAGGCTTTGGGCAATCAGTAATTAAGAATCATCTATAAAATTCAGACATAACTATATGAATTCTGTGAGACATCATGGTCTTGTTTTTCCTCTTTATTTAATGAAAAAGAAAAGATAACAAACTAAAAATCATCCCAGGAGCCTGTGTGTTTTATGTCTTATTGTTGAGAAATACTGTTCATGGGGTTCTCAAGGCAGGAATCCCGAACTGCTTTGCCATTCCCTTCTCCAGTGAACCATGTTTTGTCAGAACTCTCCACCATGACCCATCCGTCTTTCGTGGCCCTGCACGGCATGGCTCATATTTTCACCGAGTTAGACAAGGCTGTGGCCCATGAGATCAGATTGGTTAGTTTTCTGTGACTGTGGTTTTCACTCTGTCTGCCCTGCAATGGAAAAGGATAAAAGGCTTATGGAAGCTTCCTGATGGGAGAGACTGACTGAGGGGGAAACTGGGTCTTGTTCTGATTGGCAGGGCCATGCTCAGTAAATCTTTAATCCAATTTTCTGTTGATGGGTGGGGCTGTTTTTCCTCCCTGCTATTTACCTGGAGCCAAACTCTGGTAATGAAGATAATGGTGACTTCCCTCAAAAGACCCCAGGCAGGTACTGCCACAGTCCGTGCCCCCAACCCTGAAGCAGGCCAACACCAACCCTCGCCATTGCCGGAGACTCCCGGACACCCATAGGCAAGTCTCCTGGGTCCTGGTGCACAAGGTTCTGATGTGCCCTCCAAGAGTCTATTTCCCAGTCCTATGTAAGTTCTGGCAGCTCTATAGTGGGTTAATGGCGACCTCCTCCAAGAGGACTTCTGCCATACCCACACCCAGAGCCCCTGTACCACTGCTGACCCGTACCTCCACAGGAGATGCTCAAACACAGACACTCAAATCACTGCAGATGGTTACTGCAGTCATGAAATAAAAAGACTGCTTGGAAGAAAAGTTATGACCAACTTAGACAGCATATTAAAAAGCAGAGACATTACTTTGCCAACAAAGGTCCATCTAGGCTATGATTTTTCCAGTGGTCATGTATGGATATGAGAGTTGGACTATAAAGAAAGCTCAGCACCAAAGAATTGATGCTTTTGAACTGTGGTGTTGGAGAAGACTCTTGAGAATCCCTTGGATTGCAAGGAGATCAAACCAGTCCATCCTAAAGGAAATCAGTCTTGAATGTTCATTGGAAGGACTGATGTTGAAGCTGAAACTCCAGTACTTTGGCCAGCTGATGCTAAGAGCTGACTCATTTGAAAAGACCCTGATGCTGAGGAAGATTGAAGGCAGGAAGAGAAGGGGACGACAGAGGATAAGATGGTTGGATGACATCACCGACTCAATGGACATGAGTTTAAGTAAACTCCGGGAGTTGGTGATAGACAGGGAGGCCTGGCGTGCTGCAGTTCATGGGGTTGAGGAGAGTCAGACACAACTAAGCAACTGAACTGAACTGTATGAGAAATAAAATATTAAACATTTTATATGATGAAATAAGGTAGGATTGACTCTAATTTAAGTAAATACAGTACTGCTCGTTTTGGTAAAGTATATTTCCATTGTTACTGGAAAAACTGAAAGTGTTAGTTGCTCAGACATGTCGAGCTCTCTGCAGCTCCGTGGACTGCAGCCCACCAGGCTCCTCTGTCCATAGGATCCTCCAGGCAAGAATCCTGGAGTGGGTTGCCAATTCTTTCTCCAGGGGATCTTCCTGGCCCAGGGATCGAACCTGGGTCTCCCACATTGCAGGCAGATTCTTTGCTGTTGAAGCTAACACACCAAACCCCCAAAAAATCTCATCCGATTTTTTTCTTCTAAAGGTTTACATTGAAAAGTCATGTGAAAATTGGTAGATTCTGAGTGCTGTCAGTTGCGTTTAATAAAATCAAGGTTACTAACCTGTATTGATTTAGCTGTTGGAAGATGTTTCTCTTTCAAACTCATGACACGCCATCGGACTATGTGTTGAGACTGAGAATTGTTTGCATTGAGCTATATGGGAAAAATAACTTTTCTTATTTGACATTTTAATATCACGGTCTTTTTACTTTATTACCAGCAAAGGATGTCTCTTGAAAGAGAACCTTTTCTTCGGAGAAAACTGAGACTGAGGTTTTGGTTAAGAAAAACCGAAGTCAATGTCACACTGCCCACACTCTGCAGCACGTCTCAGGTCAGAACATGTCAGGAAGAGCCCAGAGTCCTCATTTCACAGCCCACCCCTCTCCTGAAATGAGAACAGAGTGTGTGAGCAGAGCTTGAATCTGTAATTCTACTCGCTTTTCTAATCAGTTCCTGACTAGACTTCCCTGGTGGCTCAGACAGTAAAGGCATCTGCCTACAATGTGGGAGATCCAGGTTCAATCCCTGGGTCAGGAAGATCCCCCTGGAGAAGGAAATGGCAACCCACTCCAGTACTCTTGCCTGGAAAATCCCATGGACCGACAGAGGAGCCTGGTGGGCTACAGTCCATGGGGTTGCAAAGAATCCAACAGGACTGAGTGACTTCACTTCACTTCACTTCTAATCAATGAACATATTGCATTCACTTCCCAATTTCCAAAATGTGTTGAAATCTCTTCATCTTCAGTCTCCTTTTCCCCATTCTGTCTGTCCTGATGAGTTAGTGAAAGGGAAAGTCATTCAGTTGTGTCTGACTCTCTGTGACCCCAGGGGCTATACAGTCCATGGAATTCTCCAGGCCAGAATACTGGAGTGGGTAGCCTTTCCCTTCTTCAGGGGATCTTCCCAACCCAGGGATCGAACCTAGGTCTCCCATGTCTCCCACATTGCAGGCGGTTTCTTTACCAGCTGAGCCACCAGGGAAGCCCAAGAACACAGGCGTAGGTAGCCTCTCCCTTCTCCAGCAGATCTTCCTGACCCAGGAATCAAACCGGAGTCTCTTGCATTGCAGGCAGATTCTTTACCAGCTGAGCCCCCAGGGAAGCCTAATGTATGAAATAGTACATTGATTTAAATGCCATTATTGTGAGCTTTACTTATTTATTTTTGGCCTTGCTGGGTCTTCCTTGCTGCACGGGCTTTTCTCTAGTTGTGGAAAGCAGGGGCTACTCTCCAACTGGGGTGTTCGGGGCTTCTCATTGCAGTGGCTTCTCTTGTTGCAAAGCATGGGCTCTAGGGTAGTGGGCTCAGCAGTTGCGGTGCAAGGGTTTAGTTGCTCGTAGCATGTGGGGTCTTCCTGGACTGGGGATCGAACTTGTGTACCCTGCATTGGTAGGTGGATTCTTAACCACTGAACCACCAGGGGAGCCCTGCCATGAGCTTTGAAAAGGAGAGAGAGTGTGTGTTCTTAATCGACCCGTGGCTCAGACAGTAAAGTGTCTGCCTGCAATGCAGGAGACCCGGCTTCAATCCCTGGCTCGGGAGGATCCCCTGGAGAAGGAAATGGCAACCCACTCCAGAACTCTTGGCCTGGAGAATACCATGAATGGAGAATCCTGGTGCAGGCTATAGTCCATGGGGTCGCCAAGAGTCAGACACGACTGAGTGACTTCACTTTCTTTCTTTCTAATCCACCATGGGTATGCTAGATCTCTTCATCTTTCCAAAACTCAAACTCAGGCCTTATTTAACAAGCGAGTTGACTTCGTTAACAAGACAAACTAACTCCTCTTAGCCATGATAGAGACTTTTTTATAATATCACCAAACCAAAAGCCTTTTTAAAATTTCCTGGGTATTGTATTAGAATAGATTGACAGCTTTCAATAATTCTTGCAATTGATTTTCCTTCCTCTGATAAGTAAAAAGCTTATCATGGATACAAGTAGGTCCTTTCAGACTCTCTCTTTGCCTTAGATTGGGGGGGATGGCAGACTAGAACCCAGGGGTCAAATCCCCCCAGCCCCCTGTTTGTGTAAATAAAATTTTATTGGGACACAGTCACCTGTTTGTGTAAATAAAGTTTTATTGGGACACAGTCATGCCCATTCCTTTCTGTGCTGTTTGTGGCTGCATTGGAGTTACAGTGATGGAGGCGGGTAGGCGGGACAGATGATAGATTTCTACATAAGACATGTTATCCCGGGTCCCCTGACACTGGCTTGCTCCGTGCCAAGCTGTATTAATTATTTGTGGGCAACTCCAGATGCTTCAGTTACAGATGTTTCTGACTAATATATTTACCATGCGTTATTCTTGCCATGCACATTAACATATGTCTGGCACTTGCGAGCAGGTCTTCCATTTCACAGTTAATCAAAGGTTTGCTTTGATCGAGGGATTTTCCACCCCCAGTCTTCCTTGAGTTACCACCAATAGGATTATTGACTTGTACCCTCCTTCTGTTTTGTTATTTATATCATGCAGGAATGAAAACAGATATTAATTCATTCTCCTCTAATGCTGGCTCTCTTGTGAACATGTCCAATTTGCATTTATGGCTAGCTTTGTTAGATTCAGCAAATAGAAATACAAGCTGCCTGGTTAAAGTTGAACTTCCTATAAACATCAGATCGATGTTTAGAAGTACGTCTCAAGAAAATATAATTCAAATTTAATAGGGCATCTTGGGTTTTTATCTAGCGACTCTGTTTATGATTTAAGTTTATATAGCATGTTTGTTTTCCACGGTGGTAGAGCTCTAGGGAACGTACCCCAACAATGACAAATAGACTTGAAATAAGGAATCAAAAACTCCACTTCTAGAAATGCGTGTCATTGTGTTGATTGATGACGGCCATTGAAGAAACAGATTTATGCAGACAGTAGTTGATGCCTTGTTGCAAAGCAATTATGCCATAACCTAGACTGATGAAATATTCTACACACTTGGGAGAAACAAGGAAAAAAAAAAACCATGTTCCACAGGTAAGAAATTAGCATAGAGTTTGCTGCTGCTGCTGCTGCTAAGTCGCTTCAGTTGTGTCTGACTCTGTGCAACCCCATAGACAGCAGCCCGCCAGGCTCCCCCATCCCTGGGATTCTCCAGGCAAGAACACTGGAGTGGGTTGCCATTTCCTTCTCCAATGCATGAAAGTGAAAAGTGAAAGTGAAGTCGCTCAGTCGTGTCTGACTCATCATGACCCCATGGACTGCAGCCTACCAGGGACTCGAGCCTACCTCCGTCCATGGGATTTTCCAGGCAAGAGTACTGGAGTTGGTTGCCATTGCCTTCTCCAACATAGAGCCTAGCACTTCATAAATATTTATCGCATCGTCTCTGGATGGTAGGTACAGATGGCAGCAAAAACGAGAGATTTCAGAAGGTGCCGAAATTGCCACAGAGTGAAAACAACTGCTGAGTCACAGCTTCAGTGATTTCACGCACACTCGTGATGGCCTAACTCTGCTCCATATCTCCCCGAGTTTTGTCTTGATCTTCCTAAATCTGAGTGTTCTACACCACTTCCCATAGATCACTCTCCAAGAACTACAAAGGGAATACCACCGCCCCCCTCAGATTTCATCATGAAAATATTTTAGAAAATAGACAGTAAGGGCATGAATGAATGAATGAGCCATCCATGTACACTGATGAAGGCTGAGTGATGAACTTCAGGGAGGAATCCTGGTCTGAGAAGGGCATCCGGATGTTGTCCTCACCTGAGCACTCACCTTGTCCCCAGAACCTGATATAGTGAGACTGAGGGTTTCAAATTTATATTTGCAAACAATGGTTTTGACTATATTTTATCCCACCCATTAATGGCAGCAGCTTTAAAGTCCTGCTCATAAAAATACACTTGAGGTTGTTCAGTCGCTCAGTCATGTCTGACTTTTTGTGACCCTATGGATTGTAGCATGCCAGGCTTCCCTGTCCTTCACTATCTCTTAGAATTTGCTCAAAAACTCATGTTCGTTAAAGTTTGTGATACCATCCAACTATCTCATTCTCTGTCACCCCTTTCTTCTCCTGGCCTCAGTTTTTCCCAGCATCAGAGTCTTTTCCAGTATGTTGGCTCTTCACATCAGGTGGCCAAAGTATTGGAGCTTCAGCGTCAGTCCTTCCAATGAATATTCAGGGTTGATTTCCTTTAGGATGGACTGATTGTGTCTCCTTGCAGTCCAAGGGACTCTCAAGAGTCTTCTCCAACACCACAGTTCAAAACCATCGGTTCTTCAATGCCAGCCTTCTTTATGGTCCAACTCTCACATCCAACATGACTACTGGAAAAACCATAGCTTTGATTACACGAAACTTTGTCCGCAGAGTAATGTCTCTGTTTTTTAATATGCTGTCTGGGTTTATCCCAGCTTTTCTTCCAAGGAGATACTCTTACATTCTGTATATCCGACTCTGAAACATGTACCATCAGGCTCAGCTTAACCACTTGACATGAAATTCACATCTACATCTGTTCATTACATAAACAGCTGATTGAACTTAGAAGTGCAGAGGAAATAAGAGTGTCCTTGGCCTCCCACGCCTTTAGATGGCCCCTGGTTTTGAAGTTGCATTCCTTGGGAGCAAACTTTGGTTTTTAAACAGTGGATGTGGGGTTGTGATTGAGGACCTGATGCTGTGTAGGTGTCTCGGGGGGAACGTGAGCTGACCACTGGTCATACTCCTCTTCCGACACCTCTGTCTGCCAGCTATCTGCTCTTCTGGCTTGTGGGCTATAGTTATCTTTCCTAACTGAGACCCTCATTTTTATCCTGATCCTGTTGCTATCACAAATTACAGGTTCTGGCTTTATTGAATTATCCTTCAAGTCAAAAATGAATGCTTCTGGATGCTTATAATTAGCGGTTCCTCGTGGAATTAGCTCAGTAATGGAGGATTGTGTGTTTCGCTGATGCTCTGCTTTATTTATATCAGGATGATTTTATATGCACAGAAATACATAGGATGCTCCCGAGGGTGATTTTAGGAAATTTTGGCCAAAAGCTGTCCCAGGGGTTTGCATACAGTTTTAATAATATTCAACCAAACACATAATCACATGTTTCCTATATATTTTCAAAAGCCCCATATGGCAAGAAGCGCCTGCCAGATTTTTCTGTTTTGATAAACAGAATGACTTTTATTTAAACAGTTCTGAAAAAATATATATCTCCTTTCTCTGCTTTGTACTCAGCAGAGTTAATTTCGCACTGCCTGGACCTCCCTCCTGATAACTCTTGATTTTCCCTCACGTGTCATTCCAGAGAGATCCCCAAGGACACCAGGCCTCAAAGATTTAAGGGTTTAAAACCAAGGACAGATGATGGCAAAGGTCTGACCTCAGTGAACTGCTTGGCATTGAGTCTTTAAAAAAAAAAAAAGATTTGTTGTTTGTGGCCCATGAAAACTTGATCTTTTCTCTAAAAGAGGTTGTTACTTTCATCCTATGGCATTCAATATGTTTATCATCAATTCCAGTAATAGAAATTCAAGCGGAATGGGCTGAAGCGAAGCAGATAGGAAAAGGAGTAAATTCTTTGGATGCTGTTGTGTTGATGTATTTTCTCCTCTGGCTGGATGGGTCACTGCAGTCCATTATTTAGATAGCGAGGAAATATAATTGAACTGGAAGTCCCCGAGTCCTTGGAAAAAAGCGGGGCTGTTTTGTGTGGCTTTTCCCCCTGTCAGCCTCCCCCCCCATCTCCGAGGTCTGCTTTGACAGCCCTGAAGGCCGCATCTTATACAATAACAGACACAAAGGAAGGGAATCGTTAGGTCATATGGTATGTTTTTCTTCCTGAGAAACCAACTGCTTTAAAGTCTTCCCATTGTCTTTGTCCTTTGATGCCCACTGGTAGTTAAACACAGCCTCGTGGGGGTGGGGGTGGGGGTCGCGAACTTGTGCTCATAGGCACAGCCTCAGCTTCCCCTGCAGTCCCGAGGAGGGACTCCATGTGCCCTGGACCAAGTACAGTTCTGCGGAAGTTCTGTCCCCAGTGCCATCAGCGAACTAGAAAGAGGGGCTTGGATTCCAAACAGAGCCCTGAATAATTACGAGACTTGCCTGCTGTTGCTGATGGTTGAAGGAAGTCCCCACGTCATTTACTGTTTAAGAAGTGTGGGCAAGACATGGGATCAGCATACCCAGGATTTGCAAAAAAAAGTGGATTCATCCTGCAGAAACCAAGGGCACTTGGAGATTGAACTTTGGTTGGCATCCTACAGAATGTATTTCGATGTTGGGTTGTTTACCGGGCGTTTCTGAGGTGTTCAGAGGGTATTCTGCACTCTTTTCAGCTTCCCTGTGGTGGCATTGGGTTCTCACAGCTTAGTTGCAGGATTCGACTTCCCTAGTTTCTTTATTTTCATCTGTACTATTTCTGTGTCTTTGGACGATCTTGTTGAAGCAATGCTGCTAAGTCCTTATGAGAAGCTTTATGATAATGACGATGCTGAAGCTCCAGTACTTTGGCCAACTGATGCAAAGAGCTGACTCATTGGAAAAGACCCTGATGATAGGAAGAGTTGAGGGCAAAAGAAGAAGGGGGCGGAAGAGGATGAGATGGTCGGATAGCATCACTGACTCAGTGGACATGAATGTGAGCCAACTCCAGGAGTTAATGGAAGACAGAGGAACCTGGTGTACTGCAGTCCGTGGGGTCTCAAAGAATTGGACAGACTTATAGACTGAACAACAGTGATAATACTTTATCTTATACCAATATTTATTCTGGGAAAGGTTGAAGTCAGGAGGAGAAGGGGATGGCAGAGAATGAGATGGTTGGATGGCATCACCAACTCAATGGACATGAGTTTGAGCAAGCTCCAGGAGTTGGTGAGGGACAGGGAGGCCTGGTGTGCTGCAGTCCATGGGGTTTCAAAGAGTCAGACATGACCAAGCGACTGAACTGAACTGACTGATGCAGGCTTACACCAATCCATTCTTTGCCACCTTTTTATAACTCCCAGAGATTATGGTGGCGCTTTATTCTTCAATACTTAAATATCTTTTTAAAAACATCAATGTGTGTTTTGATGAGGAGTCTGTATTAGACAGCTTTTGGTAATTACTAAAATTAACGCTTGTCTCACTGAGATAGTTTCCACATTCATACAATGAAGCAAGCTGGAAAATAGAGCGATAGATACTTTCATATAAATTCAGGCAAGTCCATCTGCTACTAGAGATTGAAAATTTCTATTTTAAGGCTGTGGAATAAAGTGCTATTTTTGTTTGAGATGAGGGAGAGAAAAGACATGCTGATATTGCTTGCATTAGGGGAACGTTGGAGGCTAGAAATTTTTAATGGAAAGCCTTGGTCTCTGACCCAACAACGTGGCTGCTAAAGAATCAGAAAGAGACTTCTATCTGAGAGTGGGTTGGGTGAGTGTACTGCTTTTTTGATCTCTGGGTTGGCAAGATCCCCTGGAGAAGGGAATGGCTAGCCATTCCAGGATTCTGGCCTGGAGAATTCCAAGGACTGTACAGTCCATAGGGTTACCAAGAGTTGGACAGGACCGAGCAACTTTCACTACTTTTTCTGAAATGAAATGACAGAAGGGGCTTTGGCGTGATGTCTGTTAGTCAACCTTGTACCTCTCCAACAGGTGTATCATCGTTGCTTGCAATCCCGCCATTTCTTACAGTTTCCCAACTGCCGGAATGCTGTTGTGTTGTTGGGGAGAAATCAATAATTCACCCTAAATTTAAAAAAAATATTGATTGTCCACATTTTGGACAATTAGAAAAGTAGTGTGGAGTAATTTCATAAGATCAAATCTATAGAAAAGGGAGCCTTTACTATAAAAACACAACTCTCAGAAGCAAATGAAAAAATAACAAAGTGAAATAAGAAGTTAAAGGAAAAGGCAGGAAATAATTCAGGTAACCTCTGTGTATGAACACATATTTTTAAGTAATAGAACATCAGACCACTTTACTGAATTCAAAATATCTGAAAAAGTTGCACAGTAAGGTGTTTTGCAAGGCATATGAAGAAGAGTAAGCAGACAGAACTTTCTGCTCACAGTCATGTCTGACTTATCTTTTTAATAAATTTTTGTTTCGTACCATGAATAGCAAACCCATTATTCATGTTGTCAAAGGCAGTCAACTTGTTAAAAGTCTTCGCAATACCGATGAGACATTGATGCGGTTTTACTACTGTCTACCAAAGACTGGCGACTGCAGCCATGAAATTAAACGACGCTTACTCCTTGGAAGAAAAGTTATGACCAACCTAGATAGCATATTCAAAAGCAGAGACATTACTTTGTTGACTAAGGTCTGTCTAGTCAAGGCTATGGTTTTTCCAGTGGTCATGTATGGATGTGAGAGTTGAACTGTGAAGAAGGCTGAGTGCTGAAGAATTGATGCTTTTGAACTGTGGTGTTGGAGAAGACTCTTGAGAGTCGCTTGGACTGCAAGGAGATCCAACCAGTCCATTCTGAAGGAGATCAACCCTGGGATTTCTTTGGAAGGAATGATGCTAAAGCTAAAACTCCAGTACTTTGGCCACCTCATGTGAAGAGTTGACTCATTGGGAAAGACTGATGCTGGGAGGGATTGGGGGCAGGAGGAGAAGGGGACGACTCAGGATGAGATGGCTGGATGGCGTCACGGACTCGATGGACGTGAGTGTGAGTGGACTCTGGGAGTTGGTGATGGACAGGGAGGCCTGACGTGCTGTGATTCATGGGGTCACAAAGAGTCAGACACAACTGAGCGACTGAACTGAACTGAACTGACCAAAGACTGGTTCTTCTTTGTGCCTAAAGCACTGCAACAGAGCTCCCACAGATACAAACATGAAAGACGTACAATGAGGTAACACACCTTGTATATTCCAAAAAATTTTGGTGACAAAATATTTACGAGCAGAATTGCGTTTTAAAACAAGCCAAGCAAAGGGAGAGAGAAATAAAAATACATGAATTGTAATTACCTCTTCAGATAGTCTTGCATGGAATGACCATCAATCCATGGCATGTGGACCATGTTGATCCTGAAAAAAACCTTGACTTGAGTGCATCCCAAGTTGCAGGAAGGGGCACCCCATCTAGGGCCCAAAAGGGGACTCTTGTCTAACACTGGGGGTGGGAAATGAGTTTCCAAGGAGACATACATGCTGACAAAGCAAGAGATTTCATTGTGTTTGGGGGTGATGCCCAGGTGGAGACAACAAGGTAACCGGAACCCAGGAGGACTACTCTGCCACATGACTCACCGTCCTGCATCTTATGGTGATGGGATCAGTTTCTGGGTTGTCTTTGGCCAATCATTCTGACCCAGGGTCCTTCTTGGTGGCTCATGCATTTCTCCGCCAAGATGGAGGCCAGCGAGAAGGCTTCGGGGAGGTGGTTGGATATGTGACATCTCCTTTTGACCTTTCCCAGTTCTTCCGGTTGGTGGTAGTAGCTTGTGAGTTCCGTATTTCTCACCAGGACATCCTGCCGTAAAATAACTCATGCAAGTGGTAACTAGGGTGCCCTGCAGGGTAAGCAGTTTCAATCTGTGTTTCCTCTAACAATCTTGACCATCAGCACGTCAGCTATAAGGCATGGAGAAGGAAGACCCAGGTCGCTCTGGGTTCCTATGGCCAGCTTTCAATGGGAAGGATGAGCAGGGAACTAGCTGAGGTTTATTGAGGAAGAAATGGCAGAAGTTCTGCCATGTGGTATCTTGTAGTTGTTGTTGCTCTGAAATAACAATCAATCGTGTGCTTGTAGGGAGGAAAATAAATCCAATGTGTGCTTGGTAAGAGAGCCAGGCAGTTGCCAATTGGCTGTGCTAGTCCTTAGAATATGTACGGTCTTAGTACTGGGCAGCTTTTTGACAGAAGCTGAGGATGTAACCCACATCAGACAGAGGAAGGCGGTTGACCAGGTATCTCTCCTCTAGGCAAACCCATCACTCCTCAGTGGAAAAATACCTCCTCTCTGCCTGCTGGGTTATCAGAGTCTTTGTATCCTTGTAATACATTGCCCTCCTGTTACTAGTGATGGATGTTGCTCATAGTAAGGTCTGAAGACGACTTTGACTTTCTTAATTAAAAATAGTAGGCATGTTATGTAAATTAATTGCCTCTTTTGCATGTGAACTTCTCCGGTAATAGTCCTTGAAGAGGAAGAACTTGAGAAGAATGATAATTGAGTCTCTTTGTAGCCAAAAGGATTTTCATCATATTCCTTGACATTTTGTTGCCTTGTAACTGAACTGTGTCCCAGAATGCAATGCACACAAAGACATTTATTTCTCATAGCGTCTCTGACAAGTGAAATTCCCCTATTAGGCTATAAATAAAAACAGCTGTGCAGCCTCTGACATGTTACATAAACCGAAGATGTGTCAAATTTTAAAAATAAAACAGCTATTGTGGAATTAAACTCCTCTAGCTTTTAAATATCATTACCGACAACTTAATAATGCATTTCAGACTAACCATGGCTTTTCAAAAATAAAACCAGAGGCTTTCAACTTTAATCTAACAGAACTGACTTTGTTGGAGATCCCTCCTTATTATACTCATAAAACAAAAAAGCAAAACCAAAAATATACATTAAAAATTGTCTATGGATAAGATTATAAAATTACATATTTCATTAGGGCTATTTTTAACAGTAAGATCACAAGTCAAGTGAGGTTGAGAATATTTTACATCTATTGAGAAAGCCAAGTTGAAAATGTTAAATAGCCTATCATCATTTAAACAGAAGACATTTATTATTCACAGTGTTCTACAAGATGCTGTAAATATTTTATAAATGATGCCTGCCAACCTAATCTCCTGAGAGTTTTAGCAATGCTCTCTTAAAAATCTGGGTGAGTGGAGTGTCATTCAAATACAAAACAGAAATAGAGATAAGTCATGAGAACAGTTTAAAATATAGTATGTGGTCGAGGAAAGAGAAATCCTTTAACCTGGTAAAGGAATCCTGCAAATTAATATATGGTTTCCTAATAAAGACCAGAAGGCTATAGTCCATGACCTCATCATTTCATGGGACTTTCAAGGTTAAATTAGTCAGTCCAGGCCCCTGCACGTCACAGAAGCTTTTGAACTTTATTATCTTACCCAAAGTCGCACAGCTAGTTAGAAGCAGGCTCAAAACTAGTCTAGTTGGTCTGCGTTTAATCTATTTCACTGTAATATCAGAACACTTACATTTTTTTCATTTTTAAAAAAAATTTTTACTTTATACTGGAGTATAGTTGATTAACAGTATCCAGGTATAGAGCAAAATGATTCAATTATACCTGTAGCTATCCTTTTTCAAGTTCTTTTCCCATGTAAGTTATTATAGCATATTGAGCAGAGATCCTTGTGCTATACAGTAGGTCCTTGTTGGTTATGCATTTTAAATATAGCAATGCTAAGTCACTTCAGTTGTGTCCGACTCTGTGCGACGCCATAGACGGCAGCCCACCAGGCTCCCCAATCCCTGGGATTCTCCAGGCAAGAACACTGGAGTGGGTTGCCATTTCCTTCTCCAATGCATGAAAGTGAAAAGTGAAAGTGAAGTCGCTCAGTCGAGTCCCACGTGTACATGTAAATTCAACATTGTCAATCTACCCCTACCCTCCAGCCATCCCCTCCCCCTCCCCCAGCTGGTAACCATAGTTTTGCTCTCTGCGTCTGTGAATCTGCTTCTGTTTTGTAAACAAGTTCATTTATATAGTTTTTATTCGAGTCTACATGTAAGTGATGCCGTGAGACTTGTCTTTCTCTGTCTGACTTACTTCACTTAGGATGGTCATCTCCATGGTGCCGCAAATGTGGCAGGAAGCGGGGGACCCCTTCCAGCCAGTGAGCAGGCTCTTTCTAACACTCAGAAATGACTTGTTCAAGAAGACATATGTGTTTACAAAGCATTAGACTTTACTGGGAAAGGGGCGCCTGAAGGGGAAAGCAGAAGGGAACCCAGGAGAACTTCTCTGCCACGTGGCTCGCAGTCTCAGTTGCGATTAGCTTCTGGGTTGTTTGTCTCTGGCCCGTCATTCCGACTCAGGGTCCTTCCTGGTGGCGCACCACTCGTACTGGGAGGCTAGTCAGATGTCTGGACTGGTCTCTCTCCTTTTGACGACTGTTTTGGTCTGCGGTGGATTATCAGTGCTGCATTCCACACCAGGACCCCTGTTGTAAGCCAGCTCGTGCAAGGGGTTACTCTTGCACCTGGCCAGGGCAGGTGTTTCAGTCGGTGGTTTCCCTAACAAAAATGGGATCATTTCATTCTTTTTAATGGCCGAGTAATATTCCACTGTGAGCTTCCCTGATAGCTCAGTTGGTAAAGAATCTGCCTGCAGTGCAGGAGACCAGTGTTCGATCCCTCAGTGGGGAAGATCCCCTGGAGAAGGGAAAGGCTACCTACTCCAGTATTCTGGCCTGGAGAATTCCACAGACTGTATAGTCCATGGGGTCACAAAGAGTCGGACACGACTGAGCAACTTTCACTTTCAATATTCCACTGTATATACGAACAACGTATTTCCACATATACGTGATATCATATGGTATTTGTCTTTCTCTGCCTGACTGACTTCACTAAGTACAATAATCTCACATTAATCTGAAAAGATGCATGGGAAAAAAAAACCTGTTCATTTTTTTCAGTAGGCGTTTCTGTCTTTAAGAAATTTTTTTTTTTTTGAGGAAACATTGATTCGTAGCACTATATAAGTTTCATGTGTACAATATTATGTTTCTTCCTTCTTTGCACCTTACAGTGTGCTTACCACACACGTTTAGTTTCTGTCTGTCACCATTCCATTGACCTTCTTTACCCATTTTGCTCTTGGCCCACTCCCCTGCTTTTATTGAAAAGCAGAGACATTACTTGCCAACAAAGGTCCGTCTAGTCAAGGCTATGGTTTTTCCTGTGGTCATATATGGATGTGAGAGTTGGACTGTGAAGAAAGCTGAGCGCTGAAAAACTGATGCTTTTGAACTATGGTGTTGGAGAAGACTCTTGAGAGTCCCTTGGACTGCAAGGAGATCCAACCAGTCCATTCTGAAGGAGTTCAGCCCTGGGATTTCTTTGGAGGGAAAGATGCTGAAGCTGAAACTCCAGTCTTTTGGCCACCTGATGCGAAGAGTTGACTCATTGGAAAAGACTCTGATGCTGGGAGGGATTGGGGGCAGGAGGAGAAGGGGACAACAGAGGATGAGATGGCTGGATGGCATCACCGATTCGATGGACATGAGTCTGAGTGAACTCCAAGAACTGTTGATGGACAGGGAGGCCTGGTGTGCTGTGATTCATGGGGTCACAAATAGTCAGACACGACTGAGCGACTAAACTGAACTGAACTGAACTGAATGGTGTGTTTTTGTTTTTTGGGTTTTTTTGGTGGGGATGGGGTATATCACATCTTATTAGTCCATTCATCCATTGATGGGCACTTTGCTTCCATATCTCAACTGTTGCAAATACTGTCATATGAACATGAGGATGGACTTGTCTTTTTAGTGTTTTCATATTCTTTGAATAAATACCCAGAAGTGGGATAGCTGGATCATATGATAGTTCTCTTCTTAATTATTTGTCACTCAGCATTTCTTAAAGTAATAGGTCCAGTGAAACCTAATTTTGAATGATGTTTACTAATATCTAGACACAGTAGCATTAAAGTGGCCAAAACCTCTCGGGCTGAAGAGGGGAGACTTCCAGAATGTTTGCATGATAGGCTTAGCAAACCGTCTCCCTCAAAAGCCTTGACGAAACTGGAAAAGATTATCAAAAACAGCACGTCAGTTCTGGAAACTCCGACCACAGGATATACAAGATCCAGCAAAGCATTTTGGAGTCTCCGGCCATTTCTGGATTGTCCTGCCAGAAATTCGAGATCTCGCATCGCCTTCCAGTTCTGGCCATTTTGCCAAGCCCAACCCTAGACTGAGACAGCCATCTGCTCTTTCCAATCCAGCAGCAGACAACCGTGCCCTGCCGTGAAAATAAATACAAGGAACCAAGCAGCGTGCCCCAGCGGGTGCCGATGGGCTCTGCTGTGAATTCCAGTTTCACCCGGGCTCTGGGTACCACTTGGAGATGCTCCTACTTTTTTCTCCACAGCTTCCTCTGACGGTACCCAAGGTGGTTTTAAGCACCATTTTTACTGCTCACTTCAGCATCCTTTTCAATTCTTGCTTCCCTGGATTCTCAGATAACTGAGAATCCTTTTTATTCTAGATGGAGAAACGATCAAGTCAGAACTACCTGACTGTGCCGGGCAGAAAGTTTCTTGCCTGCCAAGGTCATCTCCCTGCCTGAGCCCAGAGCCCTGTTCTCAGCGCCCACTCTCAGTTCTTCCAGCTCCAGTATCTCTGCTGCTTCAAGCTATGAAAACCTATGACAGTGAAAGTGCTTAGCTGCTCAGTTGTGTCCGACTCCTTGCAACACCACAAACTGTATGTAGCCCACCAGGCTCCTCTGTCCATGGGATTCTCCAGGCAAGAATCCTGGAGTGGGTTGCCATTTCCTCCTCCAGGGGATCTTCCCGACCCAGGGGTAGAACCTGGGTCTCCTGCTTTGCAGACAACTTCTTTACCATCTGAGCCACCAGGGAAAACCTATACAAATGGACAATTATCTCCTTCTTTGGGAAACAAACAAATGTGTTCCCATCACCTCACATCTGTCTTTCCTTTCATAATCGTATTTTAGTGTGTACTAAAACACATACAACATAAAATAACCATTTTAACCGTTCGAAAATGGCATTCGACCTTTTTTTTTTTTTCAAGTGGAAGACTCTCCTTTTAATTATTCTTTTAGGCATGATTTATTACTGGTTTTTAAAAGTCATTTAAATGTTTTCTTTATCAGGTTATTTTAGACATTTCAGTATTCAAATCTAAAGCTCTTTTACAGAAATTGTGTTCTTGGAGTATAACTGATGTTGTGTTAGTTTCTACTGTACAGTAAAGTGATTCAGTTAGACGCATACACATATCCACTCTTTTTTAGATTCTTTTCCCATATAGGTTGTTACAGAGTATTGAGCAGAGTTCCCTGTGTTGTCCAGCAGGTCCTTGTTGGTTCTGCATGTTAAATCCAGCAGTGTGTCCATGTCCATCCCAGACTCCCTAACTGTCCTTTCCCCCATTCTTCCCTCTGGGAACCATAAGGTTATTCCAGAGGACTGAGCAGAGTTCCCTGTGTTGTACGGTAGGTCCATATTCCTTACCTAATTGGTATATAGCAGTGTGTGCATAGCCCAGTCTTCAACCATTTTTGAAGTGCATGGTTCTGTGGCATTTATTTAGTCCAGGCACAGCGTTTAGCAACCAGAATATCCTGCCAAGTTCCAGAATATTTTCATCACTCCAGAAGGAACCCCTGTAACCATGAGTGGTCACTGTGTCCCCTGGCCACCCCCTGGCCTGGCAAGCCCCAGTTTGCTTTCTCCCTCTCTTCTGACTCTGGGTGTGTTGTATACATCCACAGCCAGAGGTCTCGCAAAGATGATAAAAGCTGCTTGCATCCACAAGCTCACGTCTCCTGTCCGTCTCACGCCGCTGTAACCTAAACTAGCTCTTGTCCTCTGCTTTCCTCTCCAGACCTGTTCACGTGTCTGAACTACTGGAAATGGATCAGGAGCTTATTTGAGGCTTTCGTTGAGATCTATGTTTCTTCATCTCTCAAGCAGTAAAAGATATCCACAGCAAGGCGGGAGCTACTCATGACATCTTGTCCAGTGGTGGAAAATTAAAACTATTGCAGCGCTGATGAGTTATCCCCTGGGACGTTAGAAAACACCATCTTGGCTTCTTTTGCATTTGAGAATTTTCATATACATTTTGGTTTCATGGGTTACATCAAAGTGGCCTTTTCACATTTTCCTATTCTCCCAGAGTTTGTTCAGACTTGTGTCCATTGAGTCCATGATGCTCAGACTTTCAGTATTTAGTAAGAATTGTGAGATCTTGTGAAGCTTGAATAGAAAGACTAACTCTAAGAATATAGATCCTATTTTATCATTTATCTTTAAAAAAAAAGCAATTTAAAATGTATCTGTCTTCATATGGAAAGCATTTTGGGGCCACTACATACAGAGAAGGGAAAATGTTTAAAAGTAATTTTAAAAGAAAAAATACAGTATAATAGTAATATGGAAAATGGAGGTAGGGTGGGAAATGGATTTATTTTTGTACTTTAAAAAGATTTTGTTTCCTAAAATAAGAGAGATTGCCACTGCTTGTCTGAAGGCTAATGCCAGAAGTCATTAGGAGGCTTCCAGGGACTTTGCTTTTGCAAGAAGCTGACATTTACAAATTTGGTGAAGGTCATCTTTTCCCCTCGGCCTGAAGACAGCAGAACATTAATTTCCCTGTATCATAAAATCAACCAAAGGGACTCGTGGTCCAAGACGGTTGCCTAAAAATGATCCCCCAGTTTGGAAGAGTAATGGAGCAAACACGGGAACACTGCTTTGTAATGTCAGTGAATAATAAGGCTGGGATTCTCTTCTCACAGGTCATTATCTAACAATACACCAGGCTGTGATTTTTCTAGCATCGAGGTAATCAGCTTATGCCAAAGTCAACAGACCAGGTTAGAAACACTCCTTCGTTTTAACATGCTGGCTGTTATCTTTAGGATCAGGGTTTTTTGAAATACTCCTTATATGTGGAATGAAATTCACATTTTTTTAAAAAAAGTCTCTGCTGTATGACAGAAGTATTTTGATTGTTCAAAGGTTTTGGACCACAAGTAGCTTTCAAAGTTCTTTTTCATTATTAAGGAGACTAAGTGTCTTTTTTTTCCCTCACCTGTCTAAAACACATTGTAAATTTTTTTTAAATTCATAATGAAGTGGTGACTGTCTATCACTTCTAAACCTGCAACGGCCTCTGTACTTTATAAATGAAAGGGGTCCAGATTTTTGGTTGCTTCTTTCGTGTGTGTGCTTGTGTGAGAGAGAATTATTTATTTGAGACAGCATTTGTGCAATGCCATCCACCAGGGAAGTTCATTAAAGAATCATGGGCTAGTCACATAGGTACCCTCTGCCTCGTGCTTAGTTGTTCAGTCATTTCCAACTCTTTTTTGACCCCACGGACTGTAGCCCGCCAGGCTCCTCTGTCCATGAGATTCTCCAGGCAAGAATACTGGAGTGGGTTGCCATGCCCTCCTCCAGGGGATCTTCCTGACCCAGGGATCTAACCTGGGTCTCCTGAGTCTCCAGCATTAGCAGGTGGGTTCTTTACCATTGCACCACCTGGGAAGCCCACACCCTCTGTGTCCGCAGCTCCTACCAAAATTCCAGACTCTCAGGGGAGCAGATATTAAACCACGTGTAGCTTGGTGAGCCCTTCTTAACAAGATTGACAGCAAACTTTCTGAGCTCCACGTCCCCAGCTGGCAGCCAAGGGCTGACCTTGCAGGTGAGGTTTTCTCAGAGAGCTGTCTGAGGTCTCCTATGTAATATTCTTTTATTTATTTTCTTCAGTTCAGTTCAGTCACTCAGTCATGTCCAACTCTTTCGACCCCATGGACTGCAGCACGCCAGGCCTCCCTGTCCATCACCAACTCCTGGAATTTACTCAAGCTCATGGCCATTGAGTTGGTGATGCCATCCAACCATCTCATCCTCTGTCATCCCCTTCTCCTCCTGCCCTCAATCTTTCCCAGCATCAGGGTCTTTTCAAATGAGTCAGTTCTTCGCTTCAGGTGGCCAAAGTATTGGCGTTTCAGCATCAGTCCTTCCAATGAACACCCAGGACTGATTTCCTTCAGGATGGACTGGTTGGATCTCCTTGCAGTCCAAGGGACTCTCAAGTGTCTTCTTGCTCAAGGGTATGTTTTTCCTTAAATTGTGTACCAGTGATTAAATAACAACAACGTATTCCTAAGAACCTTCTGACTAATTCTAATATAAATTGTGGGAGTGGGTCTATAAGACCTTTACAACCTTGAGACATTCTTTTGATTTAACTGTAATAACCAGTTGAAAAAGTATATATAGCTCCCTTGCTATTGAGGGGGGCACCCTGTGTCCCCCTTCCAATGTCTGTCAGAAGCTTTCTCTGCCCCTTTGTATACTTTAGTAAAACTCTGCTACACAAAATCTCTTGAGTGATCCAGCCTGGTCCCTGGTCCTGAAGCTACATCTTCTTCTTCAGAGATCACAAATCTGACAGCATTCACCTATCACTGTAAGCTAGTGCTATGACATGAATGACCCTCAAAAATGTGCTGCTCAGTGAAAGAAGCAGGCACAAAACGCCACGTGTTGGATCACTTGATTAGGATTGCATTTCCAGAACTGGCAAATCCACAGAGACAGAAAGTATATTTTTGGTGGCTGGGGGTTGGGCGGAAAGGAGAGTAGAGAGTGACTTCTAATTGGTATGGGCTTCTTTTTGGAGTCAGTTCAGTGGACGTGTTGGCTGCACTATCTTGTGAATACTGTACAGATTAGTAATTAGCTTCCAACTAAAATAAATAAATAAAATTTAAAAAAATCCCTGACCTGTACACTTTAGAATGTTCGGTTTTGTGTATGTAGGTTATATCTCAACAAAACAGCAAAAAAAAGAACCTCATTAATTTCAATTTGAAGATAAGGGAAAAAAGTATTTTAATTTTCTCTGTGAAGCACTTAAAAGAACTTTACAACAGAGGACATAATGGAAACTTTTAAGAGAAATGAGAACTGAGAACCAATAGCGATCCTACTTAATTTCATAGCTATGTGACTTTTTTTTTTTTTTTTGGTTTCACTGGGTCTTGGATGCTAATTTAGCAATTTGCAGAGTTTTATTAAAGTGTAAAAAGGAACAGAGAAAGCTTCTGAGATAGACATCAGAAGGGGGATGAAGAGTGGTCCCCTTGCTATCAAACTGTTTGCCACAGATTGGGGCTTGAACCCAGCCGAAACCTTGCTTGGGACTTGAACCCATGTGGCTGGGACTCAAACCCAGCCAAAATCCATGGTACCTGGTTTCAGGACCTGATGAAGTTCAGGTTCTTGATGCCTCATCACAGAATGAATTCAGTGAGAGACAAAGTGGTAGGTAAGAAGTGGATTTATTCCCATTCAGAGAGAAGCACACCCCACACACAGAGTGTGCGCCACCGCAGAGGGCGAGTGTGGCTGCAGAATGTGGTGTGGTTCGTTTTTATAGGCTGGGTAGTTTCATATGCTAATGAGTGGGAGGATTATTCCAACTAGTTTTGTGAAGGGGAGGACATTTCCAGGATCTGGGCCACTGCTCACTCCTTGGTCTTTTAACAGTGTCTTGAAACTGTCATTACTTTGCCAACAAAGGTCCATCTAGTCAAAGCTTTGGTTTTACCAGTAGTCTTGTATGGATGTGAGAGTTGGACTATAAAGAAAGCTGAGTGCTGAAGAATTGATGCTTTGGAACTGTGGTGTTGGAGAAGACTCTCAAGAGTCCCTTGGACTGCAAGGAGATTCAACCAGTCCATCCTAAAGGAGATCAGTCCTGAATATTCATTGGAAGGACCAATGTTGAAGCCTAAACTCCAATACCTTGGCCACCTGATGCGAAGAGCTGACTCATTTGAAAAGACCCTGATGCTGGGCAAGACTGAAGGTGGGAGGAGAAGGGGATGATAGAGGATGAGATGGTTGGATGGCATCACTGACTCAATGGACATGAGTTTGGGTAAACTCTGGGAGTTGGTGACAGACAGGGAGGCCTGGCATGCTGCATTCCATGAGGTTGCAAAGAGTTGGACAGGACTGAGTGACTGAGCTGAACTGGAACTGCCATGGCACCTGTGAGTGTGTCGTTTCACTTGCTGATTGAGGATCAAGGTCTAGGCTCGTCTGCCATCTTGGTCCCATTGGATTCTAATTGGCTTATGTTGTATCCTTGGGCTATGTCATTCTTTCAGAAGCTGTGCCCTGCCCCTTTCACTTCTGTTACAGCTAGTCCTAGCGGGGGAGCTATATACTTTTTCGGGGACTTCCCTGGTGGCTCAGACAGTAAAGCATCTGCCTACAATGTGGGAGACCCGGGTTCAATCTCTGGGTCAGGATGATCCTCTGGAGATGGGAATGGCAACCCATTCCAGTATTCTTGCCTGGAGAATCCCATGGATGGAGGAGCCTGGTAGGTTAGAGTCGGACATGACTGAGCAACTTCACTTCACGTGTATACTTTTTCAAGTGCATTTTCTCTAGTTACAGTGTGGGGACTTCTCTCTAGTTGTAGTGAGCTGGCTTCTCTTATTAAGGAGCACAGGCTCTACAACCCCTCGGCATGTGGAATCTTAGTTCCCCGAGCGGGGACTGAACCCGAGTCCCCTGCATTGCAAGGCAGACTCTTAACCACTGGACCATCAGGGAAGTCCCAGCTGTGTGATTGTTTCTGAAGAATCATCTAATCCAGTAATTTTCGTTTCATTTGTCAGAGTCCCCGTCACAGCTAATAATACATAATGATGTACAGTTAGGGATCCCAGTTAAGTAAATAGCTTTCTTCATGTAAGTCTTCACTCTGGTGCCAATGTTTTGAAATATTGCAGATTTTTTTCACATACATGAATAGCGTGAGGCAAAGACATATTGAGGGCATTTGGAAAACCTCAATTTCTCCTATCACTGCTTCACCAGTAAAAGTTAAAAAAAAAAAAATGTGTCTGATGATATACGCACAAAGCTCATGTCTTTCCTTTCAACTCCCTTGAAATGCTGCTACATTTTTCACTCTGGCTGCCTTTGGTAGCTTGTGTTTGGGCTAAAAACCCTTGGACAAGAAGAGGAATTGCTTTAAGCAATGCCACAGTTAATATTTCATTTCTCGCTTCTGGCTTTTCAAGTCTAATGATGTTGTTAGACCATGAGATAGCTTCTCAGCAAGTTTGGCTACTTGAAGAACTATAATCTTACTTTCTTTTTTTTTTTTTAATTTATTTATTTTTAATTTTTACTTTACAATTCTGTATTGGTTTTTTTCAGTGTGTGTCTTTTTTTTTTTTTTTTAACTTGGAACTCATGCTTATGATACTTTTGTCTTTGTGCTGCGGTAAGTACTTCACAGGGAGCAGTTGGAATACCTTCACTCTGTCAACAGAGAACCGGTTGCTGTTCAGTCACACAGTCGAGTCTGACTCTTTGCGACCCCATGGGCTGCAGCGTACTGGGTTTCCCTGTCCTTCACCATCTCCTGGAACTTGCTCAGACTCATGTCCATCCAGTCTGTGATGCCATCCAGTCATCTCATCCTCTGTCGTCCCCTTCTCCTCCTGCCCTCAAAGCTGCCAGAGGACTGGTGGAATACGTTAAATGTCCAAAAACGATGAGAGTTGTCAAAAGATCCTTTTACTTTTGGTTTCTGTTTTTATTAAGATGTTATAAAATTAGGCATTGCTCCTTGCAGGAGATTCAGAATAAATGTTCACTTACTTACGGAATATTACTGTGTAGGTACCATGGGTCAGACTTGGGTACTAGGAGGATGACTAAACAGACAGAGCGCCTCTTCCATCTGCCAGTGAACCAGGAGGGGCATCCCATGGCCAACTGGTGCGTCCCACTTCCCCAGAGCAGACGATCACCGGTTTGCCCTCACTTTTGTTTTATCTATGTGGTTGCTTCGGGTCATAGTTGTACTGTGTGGATTCTTCATTGTGTCATGCAAATCTTCTTTTGCAGGGTACGGACTCTCTGGTTGGGGCATGCAGGCTCAGTAGTTGTGGCTTGTAGGCTTAGTTGCTCTGCGGCATGTGAGAGTTTGGGCTTCCCTGCTGACTCAGCTGGTAAAGAATCACCCTGGAATCCAAGAGACCCAGGTTCGATCCCTGGGTCAGGAAGATTTGCCTGGAGGAGGAAGTGGCAACCCACTCCAGTATCCTTGCCTGGAGAATCCCATGAACAGAGGAGCCTGGGGGGCTATAGTCCATGGGGTCACAGAGAGACAGACATGACTGATGGACTAAACACATGTGGGGTCTCTGCTCCTGGACCAGGGATCAAACCCCAGTCCACTGCACTACGAGGCGGATTCCTAACCCCTGGAGGGCCAGGGTCGCCCCTTTTTCATTTTCTTTCTACATCGCAAAGGGCCAACAACATCCCTTGAACCAAGAATGAACCCAGAGGGAAGCTGCACATGAGTGTCAGGAGTGTAAGTAAGTGTTAGTCACTCAGTCATGCCCGACTCTTTGCGACCCCGTGGACGGCAGCCCACCAGCCTCCTCTATCCATGGGATTCTCCAGGCAAGAATACTGGAATGGGTTGCCATTTCCTTCTCCAGGGGATCTTCCCAACCCAGGGATCGAACCCGTGTCTTCTGCACTGCAGGTAGATTCTTTACCAACAGAGCTACAAGGGAAGCCCCTTGTAGGAGGGAGTAGAAACTGCAAAAAGCCAGCGATTGTATATGGTTCCCCTTCGCTAATTTTAGTCCCATAAGATAATAAATCAGTGACCAAACTACCAGGAAATATGAAGTATATAGGAACTGGAACTACTTCAAGAGAAATCTGAGTCCAAGCGTACAGCAGCAAAAATGTCGGTCCCTAAAGAGGGATGGGATTTGACCACATTTCGACCTCATGTGAAATCTTTTGCCCATAAGAGATGGTGTAGAAAAATCAATTCTAAAATGACAAGAACTTCTGGGATAGAAAAATTAGAGATACGAGGGACAGTAAAATCCAGGGAGCCAGTGAAGATAGCTTTGAATTGATTCTCCTAAACAAGAACAGAACGTTTGATTTCCTGCTCTGTGCTGTCTTCAAAGTTGCCTGTATCCTTCTGGGGGAGAAGAGAGGAGAACCTTTAGGAAGGGGTGGTAACCTAATTGGAATGCACCATAAGATCAGCCTTTCCTGGCCAAGGGCTACGCTTTTCAAGGCTTATTATCTCAATTGATCTGTTAATAGCTGGTAAATTAGGTATTATTAGTATCTCTATTTTATGGGCATAAAGGCAGAGAATAGAATAATAAGTATTTTGCCTCGGAATAAATAGTGAGTAATTGGTAAAGATGGATGTAATTGATGTTTAACCATCATTACTGGCTATTCAGACATCATAGTCTCTGTCTATAGAGACTTCTTTCTTTCACTTCCTGTTTCATTCGAAATCACTGTATCCTTCATCTTTTCTAGCATTTTCTATCATTGTCTGTTGGTTCTCAAATAAAATGGTATTTGTTCTCTCTGTACTGGTTCCATAGCTCTCAGACCACGTATTATGGATGTTATTTACTTAACAGGAGAAACTTTTATTGCATCCATAGTTTTATTCTTGGAACCCAGGCATAGAGAGGAGTGCAATAAACATTTGCTAAATGAATGATTGATCATTGAAGGAGTAAATTGGATAATGTTGATGAAACACTAATTCTCCATTCTCTGTGTGTTCAGCTCATGCTAGAATTAACTGCCCTCTAGTGAAAGCATTGTCTTGAAATGTGTTCAAACTTCCCATTTTCTGTGAATTAACCAGAAATGCTCTGTTTGGAGATTTTCACCAGTTAACAAGTTATGCCTCTTTTGACTTACATCATTTTAAAATATCAAGGGGGATACAATCAGGCAGTTCAAATAGTTCACGTCTCTTTCAGGAGAAGGGGTCACCCGGCCGTCTGCCTCCCTGTCTGAGTGTTCAGACAACACTTGCCTTGACGAGTGTTAATGCACATTAAATCACATCTCCTTCCCTGAACTCCGAGTTTGCCTTGTTCAACAGGTCACTCGGTTATTATTATCTTCCACCCAGGATCAAGATAAAATATGTGCCAGAGAGAGATGTCTTACAGGATGTCTCGAAATGGGCTATTTATATATACAAACAAATAAATTACCAGGCCCAGTGAGCCTACCTTTTCAGAGGACAAGATTTGTTCCAGGGGTTGAGAGTGGAAGAAAATCGATCCTTGTTGAACTGATAAATGTCCCTTCTAGATACTACACGTTGCCTTTAAAGCATAAAGTTGCCATTTTCCTTTTATCTGTCAGCTACTTATTTCCTGCGTGAGCTATTCAGGCTTTCTAAATCATACCTGTTGGTCTCTTGCCAAATGCTTGCCGCTGGGTGCACATGGAATAAATTATCCAGTGAAAGACATCTCAATCTTCTAGCTGTTGGATCAAATGCCTCTGTAAGTGCTGAAATGCTGTTCATGTCTAAGGAGCACCTTGGCCAGAAGATACAAAAATCTCATAGAGGACAGATAACCAAATTATGGAATGTTCACTTGACTTAGGAAATTTTAATAATTAGGAAAAAAAAAAACCCACATCAAGTGTCGAAATTCTAGTAGAAGGTAACCACTACTTTACACATACTGTGATTGCTCTTGGTATTCAGGAAAATGATGGAGAAATGGATGGTGGTATTTCCTTTTAAGGATAGGAAGGGGACTTCCCCAGTAATAGACATGGAGAAACACCCAGGAGAAATGGAGCAGTCTCTCAATGCACCTCTTTTCCCAGCCGTGGATTAGGGTCTCAGCTCTGAGCTTGGCTACCCTGTGTTGCTTGCTCTCCTGTAGAATTTGTCAAGGTCACCTGCTTGGTGAGAGCTGGGGCCTCCTGCCCAAAGTTCCAGAAGGGTATTCATTCTCATTGCATAAATGTAGGTCATTGCTTCAGCTTCAGCATCAGTCCTTCCAATAAATATTCAAGGTTGATTTCCTTTAAGACTGACTCTTAAAGGTAGGGGCTTCCCTGGTGGCTCAGAAGGTAAAGTGTCTGCTTGCAATGCGGGAGACCTGGGTTCGATCCCTAGGTCAGGAAGACCCCCTGGAGAAGGAAATGGCAACCCAGTCCAGTACTCTTGGGTGGAAAATCTCATGGACAGAGAAGCCTGGTAGGCTACAGTCCATGGGGTCACAGAGTCGGACACGACTGAGCAACTTCACTTTCACTTGAACATTCTTTGGCATTGCCTTTCTATGGAATTGAAATAAAAAGTAACCTTTTCCAGCTCTGTGTCCACTGTTGATTTTTCCAAATTTGCTGGCATATTGTGTGCGGCACTTTAACAGCATCATCTTTTAACATTTGAAATAGCTCACCACCTCCACTAGCTTTGTTTGTAGTGATGTTTCCTAAGGCACGCTTGACTTGGCACTCCAAGATGTCTGGCTCTAGGTGAGTGATCACACCATTGTGGTTATCCAGGTCATTAGTCAAGTCCCAAGTCCCAAGTCCCAAATGTTAGTCCTTCAGTCATGCCCGACTCTTTGCGACCCCCATGGACTGCAGCCCACCAGGCTCCTCTGTCCATGGGTTTTTCCAGGTAAGGATCTTAGAGTGGGTTGCTATTTCCTTCTCCAGGGGATCTTCCTGACCCAGGGATTGAACCCATGTCTCCTGCACTGCAGGCAGTTTCTTTACCATCTGAGCTATGAGGGAAGCCATCCAGGTCATTAAGATATTTTTAATATAGTTCTTCTGTGTATTCTGTTATGCCCAAGGTCTCAATCCCCAGAACTGAGAGAACAAGACATCCACAGCAATGCAAACGCAAAAAGGGAATTTATTGCTAGCTCGAGCCAGGACCCAAGTTTCATCCAACGCAGTGGAGTGGAACAAGGGCCCCGAGCCCTGAATCACAGCAGTATTTATGGGGTTAAGACAAAGACGGGGAGTTGACAGGGGCGGATTGGTTGCAAGAGTTCTTTAGCATCTACTAATTGGCTAGATTTTCGCCCGCGCGGGCTTTCTCGGGGGCGGGGGGGGGGGGTTCGTCCGTATCCTGATAAGCTTGGACCAGGCTACAGGGAGTATACTGATTGGTCGAGTCCTGGCACAGGTGGAGGATGATCTCAGCTCCTCCTTGGCAATAACTCAGCCCCTCTGTAAAGGAGACTTAGGCCTACCTTGGCCCCCTGAAGCCTGTCATGGCTCCTGTTTGGTCCTAACATTCCCCCCTGTCTTTTTATCCTTGAGCATAATCTTCCTCTCTGTTTTGAGACACTGCCTGATATTGTTGTCTCAGTGCCATTACCTGAATGGTACTGATTTGTTTTTTTTTTTACAAAGGTTATCAATTTATTTAAAATACATGGGCCAAAAGTTAGAATGAGTAGGAGTATAACGAGCGGTCCGAGTAGGGTAGAAATTAGCGTTGTTAGCCAAGGAGATTGATGGAACCAGGACTCGAACCACCCCTGCTGGGCTTTTTGCTCTCTCTTCGGCTGTGCTAATCTTTTCCTCACTTTTGCCATAGACTTTTTTTTCACCCTAGTGTGGTCTGCATAAAAGCAACATTTTTCCCCCAAAGTCGCACATAATCCGCCTTGGTGTAGGGAGATCAAGTCTAGGCCCCTTCTGTTTTGTAAAACCATTTCTGACAGTGAAATTAGGGATTTTTCAAGGTGGCTGATTGACTGTTCTATACAGATAATGTCTTTATCTATTGCCGCTCGTAGGGAAGTGAATCCCTGATTTTGCATAGTCAGGGATGTTATTCTTGTCCCTGCCCCAGCAATCCCGAGACAGAACATGTTCGCTAGCGTGATGGTTATGATAGGCTCTCTCTTAACTCTGCTTTTCCCTGACTGATCTATAGTCTCTTTGGCCCAATAGTCATACATAACTTTTTCAGGGTGATAGAAGATTTTGGGCATCACAGTCACTAATACACAAAATTTTCTATTCGGGTTAAAACCCAATGCATATAGACACAGAGTCAGCCCAGTGTGTGAGCAGACCCACCATCCCCCTGCCTCGGGCACAATCCATTTTATTTGGTCCAGTTCTGTGAGATTGATTGTTCGGGCGCACAAGGGAGTCTTTTCAAGTGGAACTTTACCTAAGCAAAGTCTGTTTTCCCAAACTTTTTTTATAGTGAGACCAACCCTATGTTTTTTCCAGTGACACTGAGGTGGACCTGAGCTGGTGGACAGGTTGTAAGAAACATCCAAGCCTATTGCTTCATAAATGGGAGGGTAAAGAGTGTAGCAGAGCCAACAAGATTGAGTTGCTCTGGGGTTAGAATGGTTTAGGGCTTTAAAGGCTGCTTTAACTAGATCCCATAACGGATCCGACGTTTCTAGGTTGGAGGTGGAGGACAAGGGGTCGAGGGCCTCCGCTATATTAGGCTGGCCTCCTGGTCAAGAAACGGAGGGTGTAGGGCTCAGAACTGTAGCCCTCTGAGTTGGATCTGCCTTAAACACCCTTTGTGGGCCCGGATTTTCAATCTGATTGGGGCCTACACTTTGGGTTTGGATAGGTTTTATGATCTGACTTACAATCAAGATTTCCCCAGATTTTACATTGAACCCATCGGCCTGTAGCTGGAAGTCCCAAGATAATCCAGACACCCAAGAATTTTCCTGCATAGCCAACTTCTGGTTAAGCATTAATTTTACGTGAGCAATCTCATCTTTAGGCATCTCATCTTTCTGATCATAGAATTCATCTCTTGACACAGGCTGAGTGAAGGAGAAGTTGACTAAATCTCTGTTGCTAGTTTTTTCATCTCCTTACCCCATCACTTGAAGTCACACAGCTCCATGACCTACAGAAATAATGTTGTATACCCCTACAAGTTTCCTCATCACTTTTATGACCAGGACATGCCCCCAAAACCTCTAGATCAGACCAAAAGCACTGACCAAGGGGTGTCCACTAAATCCTTGAAGTCAAAATATAAGTCAGGCCACCAGGTGGTGTTTGGAGGATGTGTCTCGGTGGTCGTATTGAGTACCTCTGGTGTCAGCCCATTTTGAAGTCTCCAGGTGATCTTGACAGGTTGATGTGGGTCAGTGCTGGCAGTCCCGGGGTCGAGGAGGACAGCCATAATCAGGAGAGTCAGAGTGATCCATCCAAGATCTGCTGTCGGACGAGCTTCAATTTTAAGGGATTGGAAGGATGCAGTGTTGACTTCCATTCTTTTTGAGCCCTTTCTTGTTTTTCTGGAGTGGCCTGTCACATGTGGTTGCAATGTACCCAGGGTCCAATTCCGTCCACCTTGAGGGCAGTAGGGGTGGTAAGGAGAACAACATAAGGGCCTTTACATCTTGGTTCCAAGGTCTTTGACTGATGTCTCTTGACCTAAACCCAATCCCCTGGTCCTATATCATGGGACGGGATGGTCCCTTTATTTTGGTTCTCATAAATTTTCCGTATCAGTGACCAGATATGTTTATGCACCTTACTCAAAGCTAGCATTTTCTGTTGGAAGGCACGTAACGAAAGAGGTGGTTTACTCTTTCTTTCAGACACTGGACAAATGGGAGGTGGACTTCCATATACAATTTCAAAGGGAGTCAGACCTAGTTTATAGGGGGTATTGCATGCCCAAAAAAGCGAGAAGGGAAGGAGGATCACCCAGTCCCCACCAGTCTCAATTGCCAGTTTTGTTAAAGTTTCTTTTAGGGTCTGATTTATTTTTTCTACCTGTCCTGAGCTCTGGGGACTGTACTCACAATGTAACTTCCATTTGGTCCCCAGGGCTGAGGCCAGTCCCTGCACAATTTTACTCACAAATGCAGGTCCATTGTCAGAGCCAATAGATACCGGCAGCCCAAACCTAGGTATAATCTCTTCTAGGAGTTTCTTAGCCACCACTACCACTGTCTCCTTTTTAGTGGGGTAAGCTTCTACCCACCCGGAAAACGTATCAACCAAAACTAACAGGTAACGGTACCCATACTTGCCTGGCCTTACCTCAGTGAAATCTATCTCCCAATGATGTTCTGGCCTTCCCCCCCGATATCTTACACCTGTGTGCTGTCCTTTTCTCGGTCTCATCATCTGACAGGCCTTGCAGGTGTGGACTACATCCTGGATGGGTTTTTTTGTTGTTGTTGGGGAAGCCGCAACTGCACTGTTTGTAGGAGTGTCAAAGTCTTTTTTTCTCCCAAATGGGTGGTTTGATGTAAATGGGTACAGAGATGTTTGCCCAGGTCGGCAGGAAGCAACAGGTTGTCATCCTGGTCCCGATACCATCCGTTTTTGCCAGCAGGATGGGTGGTATTATCTTGCACCCAGCTCAAATCAGAGGGGGAGTACATGGGGCTTGGGGGAAGTGTTCCCATCCCCGGCGGTGGCGATCCCACAGTCAGTATATGGGCCTCGTGGTCTCCAGCAGCTGCCTCACGGGCTGCTGCATCGGCAGCACGGTTGCCTCGGGCCCTGGCACCCTCTCCTTTCTGGTGTCCCGGGACATCCACTATGGACACTGCCTGGGGCAAGTGGACCGCTGCCAAGAGTCTGCGAATCTCAGGCACATTTCTAATCTCTTTTCCCTCCGCCGTCAAGAGCCCCCACTCTTTATACATGGGGCCTTGAATGTGCACAGTGCCGAATGCGTATCAGCTGTCAGTATAAATAGTGATTCTTTTTCCTTTTGCCCTCTCTAATGCTTGTATCATAGCTATCAGTTCTGCTTTTTGGGCTGATGTTCCAGGGGGCAAGGCCTCAGCCCAGATGATCCTTCCAGTGTCATCTACTATGGCTGCCCCTGCTTTTCTCTGTCCATCCTTTATATAACTGCTCCCATCCGTGAACCATACCAACTCACTGTTTTTTAATGGCAAGTCACTGAGGTCTTTTCGTATGGTGGTTACCTCAGCTAACACCTCAACACAGTCATGGAGGGGCCCGTCCTCCTCCGGGATGGGTAGCAAAGTGGCAGGGTTCAGAAAACAAGGTGTTTGAAAGTGTATCCAGGGAGCATCCAGCAGCAGGGCCTGGTAATGGGTTAAACGAGCATTAGAAATCCACTTACCCGGTGGCTGTTTGAGGATTCCCTCTATGGCATGAGGAGTGTAGACCAGGAGACACTGTCCATAAGTCAGCTTGTCAGCATCATGGACAAGGAGAGCAGTGGCCACGATGATATGGAGACAGGGTGGCCATCCCGCAGCTACTGGATCCAGTCGTTCAGAGAGATATGCCACAGGCCGTTTCCACGGTCCCCATTGCTGCGTCAGGACTCCCTTCCCTACTCCCTGCTTTTTATCCACAAACAGTTGAAACGGCTTAGCTGGGTCCGGAAGGGCAAGGGCTGGGGCTTCCAGTAACGCCTGTCAAAGTTCCTGAAATGCCCGCCTCATTGGCTCAGTCCAAGTCTAGTCTCTAGTTTCTCTGCTTCTTTCATATAGAGGTCGGGCCTTTTCAGCAAACCCCATAATCCATAGCCTGCAGTACCCAACCATCCCTAAAAACTCCCTCACCTGCCGGGGAGTTGTTGGCTCAGGGATCTGTAGAATAGTCTCTTTCATAGCCTGAGTCAACCATCTTTGTCCCTGTTTTATTTTATATCCCAAATAAGTGACTTCCTGTCTAGCAATTTGGGCTTTTTTCGCACTTGCCCGGTACCCCAATGTCCCCAAAGTCTGGAGGAGATTGCCTGTGGCCTTTAGGCATACCTCCTTAGTCGTAGCGGCCAGCATTAGGTCATCTACATATTGCAACAGAACGACTTCGGGGTGGCTGGTTCGATACTCACAGAGATCTTCGCCTAGAGCCTCACTGAACAATGTTGGCGAGTTTTAGAACCCCTGTGGGAGGCGAGTCCAGGTCAGCTGCCCCACAGTTTGGCCGTCCTCATCAGCCCATTCAAATGCGAAGATTTCCTGGCTCTGGGGTGCCAAAGGCAAGCTGAAAAAGGCATCTTTCAAGTCTAAAATTGTATACCAGACATAGTCTGGTGGCAAGCTGCTCAGGAGGGTGTATGGGTTAGGGACAGTGGGATGAATGTCACTCACCCGTTTGTTGACTTCATGAAGATCTTGGACTGGTCTAAAGTCTGCTCCCCCGGGCTTTTTCACAGGCAACAGGGGAGTATTCCATGGGGACCGGCACTTTTTGAGAATTCCTGCCTTTAGGAGGCGCTGGATGTGTGGCATAATTCCTTGCCGGGCCTCCTGGCTCATGGGATACTGTTTCACCCTCACAGGAATAGCATTTGCTTTTAATTCAACAACAATGGGAGGTCTTTGTTTAGCCAGTCCTACTCCCGCTATCTCTGCCCAGGCCAGAGGGTATTTCTGAAGCCACTGTTGCATAGCAGGATCCACCGCTGCAGGGGGCTTTGGTGAATATAGTCTGTATTCATCTCTCAGCGCCAGGGATAAAACATGAATTGGTTGTCCAAGCCCGTCTGTGACTGATATCCCTCCAGAGTCAAAGTGAATTTGCTCATTGACTTTGGCCAATAGGTCTCTTCCTAATAAAGGGGCCGGACATTCCAGGATCACCAGAAATGAGTGGGACACCCGTTGGGCTCCCAAGTCCACTTTTCGTTTAGTAGTCCAGTAATATCTCTTTGTCCCGGTGGCTCCCTGGACCAAGCTAGTCTTTTTGGACATCGGCCCAAATTTTTGGTTGAGAACTGAGTATTGGGCTCCCGTATCCACCATGAAGCCGACTGGTTTCCCCTCCACGTTAATATTTACCCAGGACTCGGGGAGAGGTGCCAGGCCCTGACCCCCCTAATCACTATCTTCCCCTGCATATAAGACGTGGGTCCCTGAGGAAGAGTCTTCTGTTCTTACAGTCTTTTTCTTCAGATCTCTCTTGGGGCACTCATTTTTCCAGTGTCCCTGCTCTTTGCAGTAAGCGCATCGGTCTCTCTTAAGGGCAGGTCTAGCTGGTTTTTCCTTTTCTCCCGACCGGGTGTCTTTAGTTCTCAGGGCTTCGGGCCCTTTTCTCGTCCCCGCAAAAAGGATCTGAACCAGCTCTCTCTGATTTCTCCGGTTTTCTTCAGCCCTATATTCCCTTTCCTCCCGT